>NC_066883.1:36744158-36961658 GCF_022985175.1 Labeo rohita
CTAGTTGCAATTTTAAAATAGTTGTTTTCTATGTGAATCAGTTTTAAAATGTCATTTATTCCTGTGATCAAAGCTGAATTTTCAGCATCATTACTCCAGTCTTCATGATCCCTCAGAAAACATTTTAATTTGCTGATTTGCTGCTCAAGAAACATTTCTGATTATTATCAGTGTTGTAAACAGCTGTGCTGCACAATATTTGTTTTGGAAACCGTGATGCATTTTATTTTTCAGTATTCTGATGAATAGGAAGTTTAAAAGCGTCGATATGAACGATGTTCTGATCTCCAGATACGGTGCAAAATCATGCGAGAAAATGTTTTGGCATCTGTAGCAAACCAAACCTTTTTAAAAAACTATTTTTAGCTTTGAGAATGTCTTTTAAGTCCGATTTAGCTCACTTCTGGAGACAATTTAGTGGTAAAAGTGTAGTCAAGTAAACACACACGCTCACTTCTTGAGCTTTCTGTGACGTTTTCGGTGAGGAAATGAAGCTTCTGAGAAAAACGCAGAGTGTGTTTATTCTGGATCTGATAAACAGAATGGCCTGAAATAGTCTGGAGCACATGTGTGTGTCTGTGTGTGTGTGTTTGTGTTCTGAAGTGTATTTATAGTTGACATTTGGTCTGATTTAATTTTAATTGCAGGGAGGAGCTCATGCTTTTCCATGGTTTGTGCGTCCCGAGCTGCTTGTGCGTGTTCGCTGTGTTTTCATATGCATTTTTCTGCCTGCTGCTGGTTTGTGGGAGGGTCTCCGGCAGGACGCGGCTCTCTGAGTCATCGTGATGGAAACAGGGAGGAGTCTTTGAAAGAGAGAGGGAAGGAAAGAGACATGGATCAGCTGAGGAAGGAGAATTAGGAATGATTTGCCACTGAGCCGGTTCGTAGACCTGCATACCGCTCCGACCGACCTACGCAGACAGGAAAAGAGAGAGCCATAGAGAGACTAAAGGAGAACGGAGAGGTTTATTGGAGCGTCTGGATTTTGCCGGCAAATAAGTAAGAGGAAAGAATGTGTGGAATGAGAGAAGGAGAGCGAGAGTGTGTTTACTTAAAGGGATAGGTCACCACAAAATCATCATTTGTTCACCCTCATGTCATTGGAAGCTTATCACTTTTGTCTTTTTTGAAGAATATTGGCGTCCAAACAGCATTGAGTTTCATCGTATGAATAAACGAACTCAAAACGTCTTCTCCAAAGAAGAATTACAGGCTTTAATTTTTGGCTTTAACTATACTTTTCATTTCTTAAATTACTCACAGATGTGAGCTAAAGCTGATGAATTTTTGCTTTGTGGAAATCTGCCAATGTCTTTAAAGGTGGAAATGATTCATGAAGGAAACTTAGGGCTAGGGTTAGATTTTTAGATCACAAATAGCTTTATATGTAAACAATTCAAGTCTAGGTAAGTCAGTTAGATAGGCAAGTGTGTGTGTGTTTGAACACTGTGTTCAGTGTCTGTGTTTTGGCCTTGGGCTCAGTATGACAGCAGCCTCTGTGTCTGCTTGTATGTGTGTGAGTGTGAATAACTGTCTGGATTAGATCTGCATGCTAATAATACTTGTGAACTTGACAGATTTTAAAGAGTAGGGCTGGCATTCAGTTAAAATGTTTTTCAAATTAATTAGGTAACATGCCAGTTAATTATTCAATAATAAATTGCATGCACTACTATTCAAACGTTTAGATTTTTAAAAAAGAAATTCATAATTTTATTCAGCAAGCATGCATTTAATTGCTCAAAAGTGATGTTAATGACATTTAGAATGTTACAAAAGATTTGTTTCAAATAAATGCTGTTCTTTTGAACATTCTGTTCATCAATGAAAATACTGAAAATACAATGTATCAGTTTTGAGCAGCAAATCGGCATATTACCACGATTTCTTTAGGAACATGTGACACTGAAGACTGGAATAATGATGCTGAAAATTCAGCTTTGATCACTGGAATAAATTACATGGTAAACCGTATTCACATTGTCAACAGTTATTTTAAGTTGTAATAATATTTCACAATTTTTACTCCATTTTTGATCAAATAAATGCAAAATCATACCATTAAAAAAATCTAATTTTTGAACAGAAGTGTATATCTAATTTATGCAATACACAGAACCATTTCCATTTATGCTGGCTCTGAAAAGTCATTCAAAATAATTATTTCTGATTATTAGTTATTTTAAGTTGTAATAATATTTCACAATTTTTACTATATTTTTGATTAAATAAATGCAAAGTCATACCATTAAAAATCAAACTTTTGAACAGAAGTGTATATTATATTTATGTAATACACAGAACCATTTCCATTTTTTCTGGCTCTAAAAAAGTCGCTAAAAAGCCAGTTAAAAATAGCTATTTCTAATTATTAATTATTTTAAACAGTAATAAAATTGCACAATTTTTACTGCATTTTTGATGACCCAAAACTCTCAAATGGTTGCACATACCTATATTTGCTAAAGAAAGATTTTTTTTAATGTCCATACCATGCAACATAAGCCTATGACTTTCAATCTACGTAAACATGCTGACTGACGTCTTTGGCGATCAAGCTTGAATTACTAATACGATAGGAAAAAGTCATTACATTTGCATTCATTCATTCAGGAGACACTTTTTATCCAAAGCTCGCTCTCGGATGAGAGCTGTTCATCTTAAGAAAGCTATAACAAGAAGTGCTGATAATACAAAGTTTCAAGCATTTTCCGGAAAATAATTTGCATTTGGGTCAGCTGGAATAATGAATTGTGTTAATTTATCATGTTATATATATTTTTTAAAAGCTATTAACCACACTAAATTAACATGTTAAATTGACAGCTCTACCCTAGTGAAAAATAAGTATACTAAAATGTATTTAAAATGCATTTATTTCATGTTAAGTATACCTTAAATACATTTACATATTATGGACTTAATAAAAATACCTGCTTTTGTACTTTGTGTACTAAACTGTATACCAGTTTAGTACACTTAAAGTACAAAAGCAGGTATTAAAGTCTGCTAAATTGTAATTTTTCTATTTGCACTTTAATTGAGCAGAAATAGTGCTGAATTCCAAATAAAGACATACTTAAATATATTTAATTATTGCAAATGTACTTTCGGTACATTTTAATATTTTGCATGTAAAGACTGATATCATTTGAAGATCATATAATCCTCACCAATAGTGACATTAAAACATATTTTAGGCTTAATATTAAATGTGCATTGCACACAAGTAGTGCATCAAATAAAGTTTAATTACAATTTTTCTCAAGTGATATGTCAATAAATATGTTTTAAAATGCATTTATTTTATACTAAGTCTATTAATTTTTGTATTAAAGTACTTATATGTGCTCTGTATAATATGATCTTAATAAAGGCTTACACTACTATAAAGAGAACTATCTTTATCTGAGACACATTATATGTTTTAGAGTATGTGAAATATATAACCATTAGTGAAAAATCAAATGTGAATAATTAAAAATATTGTTTTTTTTTTTTTGTTTGTTTGTCCGTTAGAGGATTTTAATGTGTGTCGGATTGAAGAAACCGCAGAGAAATTGATCTAATAAAAGCACAAAAGTTCATTCTGGTTCAAGAGCCTTTGAGTTAAATGATTGTGTCTCATTTTAGTCCAGATCAGATCAATGTTGCTTGGAGAGTCAGCTGCTTTTGCTCTGACAGGCCTCATGGTGCAGTTCAAGACTCCACGTGTTTTGAAAGGCGTCATTAGCCTGTGTTGTGTAAGAGTTTGGCGCTATCTGATTGTAAAAGAGGCTTTGAAGTGTTGATGTATAAAAATGATTCATATTTAAAGATGAAGTGTGTCATCACTACACAGAATTGCAACATTTAGAGTTTTCAAACACTGTTACTGATTGTTCAGCCCCTCCCCTGTCTGTCATTAGTTAGTCAGACAGATAGTCCCACCCCCAATCTGACCTCATTGGTTAAGTCAGAGGTTACAGTGTACATTATGAATACTGCTATATTGTTAACCATGCTTTAGTATTTTGGATTCTTCTGTTTTGTGCTTCACACAGTAAATAATATTACAAATGTGAAACCCAGTGCTACAATTTGCTTTAACCTGGAGCTAGATGAGATATCAAAGGGATAGTTTATCCAAAAATATAAATGTGCTGAAATGAGTTTGTTAGTTCTTCAGATTTGGAGAAATGTAGCATTCCATCACTTGCTCACCAATGGATGTGAATGGGTGCCGTCAGAATGAGAGTCCAAAAAAACTGATAAAAACATCACAGTAATCCACAAGTAATCCACACCACTCCAGTCCATCAGTTAACATCTTTAGAAGACAATAAACTACATGTTTGTAAGAAACAAATCCATCAAGACATTTTTATCTAAAATATGAGTCCATAATCTATATGACTTTGGTTTGTTTTGGGGTTTCTTTGGACCTTTTAGCTCATTGACAGAGCTGGCATGAGCAAAACATCATCTTTTTTTTGCATCTGAACTTTTCAGACTCTTAAAACTTTTATTTTTAGGTTAAATTAGATTCCTTGTTTTTTAATGTGCTCTCAGGCTTTCGAAGTGCATCTCAAAATGTGTCTTTTAATGATTTTTGATATTTATACACTGTATTTACTCGCAAATGTATTTACTAATTTACTTAAATGGCTTAAAAGTGGATGCAAAAGAGATTCAATAAGGTTTTAATTTGTTAACAGTGGTTAACTACATGCATTGTGAACTAACATGAACAAACATTTAACAACTATATTTTTAATAACTAACATTAGCAAAGATTCACACAGTAAATAATACTACAAATGTGAAACCCAGTGCTACAATTTGCTTTAACCTGGAGCTAGATGAGATATCAAAGGCATAGTTTATCCAAAAATATAAATGTGCTGAAATGTCCTCACCCCTCAGGCATCCAAGATGTAGATGAGTTTGTTAGTTCTTCAGATTTGGAGAAATGTAGCGTTCCATCACTTGCTCACCAATGGATGTGAATGGGTGCCGTCAGAATGAGAGTCCAAAAAACTGATAAAAACATCACAGTAATCCACAAGTAATCCACACCACTAAAGTACATCAATTAACATCTTTAGAAGACAATAAGCTGCATGTTTGTAAGAAACAAATCCTTCATTAAGACATTTTATCTAAAATATGAGTCCATAATCTGTAATACCACTTCCTCCATTGAAAATCTCCTGTTGTCTCTCACGTCAAAATCCAGCCACATATTTGTTTAGTGCTGTTTTGGCTTGTAAATGGTGCTTGATCTGTGCAGATTTCTCTCCTGATTCAGACCAGACCACTTCTTCACTGGAAGAAGCGTTATTATGGATTATATACTCGTATTTTATTTAAAAATGTCTTAATGATTAATTTTTTTCACCTTTTGTCTTCTCAAGATGTTAACTGATGGACTGGAGTGGTACTTGTGGATTATTGTGACATTTTTATCAGCTGTTTGGACTCTCATTCTGACGGAACCCATTTACTGCACACTCAAATGTACTCACCCTCAGATCATAAAGATATAGATGAATTTGTTAGTTCATCAGATTTGTAGAAATGTGTGATTCCATCACTGTCAGAATGAAAGTCCAAACAGCTGATAAAAACATCACCATAATCCACAAGTAATCCACACCACTCCAGTCCATCAGTTAACATTTTGAGAAGACAAAAGACTTGTAAACATTGCTTGATGTGTGCAGATTTCTCTCCTGATTCAGACCAGACTACTTTTTCACTGGAGGAAGTGTATTTTAGTTAAAAATGTCTTAATGATGAATGTGTTTCAGCTTTTGTCTTCTCAAGATGTTAACTGATGGACTGGAGTGGTACTTGTGGATTATTGTGATGTTTTTATCAGCTGTTTGGACTCTCATTCTGACGGCACTCATTCACTGCACGCTCAAATGTATTTACCCTCAGATCATCCAAGATATAGATTAATTTGTTAGTTCGTCAGATTTGTATAAATGTGTAATTCCATCACTGTCTCACCAATGGATGTGAATGGGTGCCGTCAGAATGAAAGTCCAATTAGCTGATAAAAACATCACAATAATTCACAAGTAATTCTCACCACTCCAGTCCATCAGTTAACATTTTGAGAAGACAACAGACTGGTAAACTGTGCTTGATGTGTGCAGATTTCTCTCCTGATTCAGACCAGACCACTTTTTCACTGGAGGAAGCATTATTATGAATTATAGACTCATATTTTAGTTAAAAGTGTCTTAATGATGAATTTGTTTCAGCTTTTGTCTTCTCAAGATGTTAATTGATGGACTGAAGTGGTACTTGTGGATTATTGTGATGTTTTTGTCAGATGTTGGACTCTAATTCTGACGGTACCCATTCACTGCAGAGGATCCATTGGTGAGCAAGTGATGCAATTTCTCCAAATCTGATTAAGAAACAAACTCCTCTACATCTAGGATGACCGGAGACAACACATGTCCATTTGTAGGTAAACCGTTCCTTTAATCCAGAGTTAAGCATAGTAAATAGCATTAGATTAGTCTGATTAGATACTGATATTTCATTAGGTGCTTTATTGCATTAGTGTGGCAGCTGTGTGCTAAAGTGTTTCAAACAGGATGTGTTGAGCTTATGTAACTGAACCCCAAAAGCTCTTTGAGTCGTATGACACGGTTCAGCTGGCGTTACGACAGCGCTGATAATGTTTGTTTGTTTGAGTGATAAAAGTGGCTTCAAGATCTACATCAAAGACATTAACCAGACGCACACTGACTCTCTTTCTCTCTCTGTCTCTGTGTGTGTGAGTCTGTCTCTCTTCCGCTGTGTGTCAGCTGATCCATGTGTCTGTATATTTTAGTTGGTTTTATGAGGCAGCTTGTGTACTCCTCTGCGAAATGAATAATATGATCGGTTTATATATGCGTGTGTGTGCTGGCAAAGGAAAGGCGTGAGTTATTTTTATCCGTGTGGGAACAGAGGGTCTTTGTCAGCAGCTGGAGGAAACGGATTGGGAAGTTGACGTACACACACACACACACACACACGCACGCTATTTTAGGCCTTTGAATGCTTGATGGTTTGGCTGTTGTGATACAGCTGAAAAAGTTTTAGAGTTCCAGACATTCAGGCCACTAGTGAATGATTCTGTTGCATTCGATTCCAATTTTTATTGCAAGCTCTAAGCATAGTAATTAAAGTAAGAAAATAAGTTTGCATGAATGACTTTGGTTTGTTTTGGGGTTTCTTTGGACCTTTTAGCTTATTGACAGAGCTGGCATGAACAAAACATCATCTTTTTTTGCATCTGAACTTTTCAAACTCTTAAAACTTTTATTTTTAGGTTTAAATGTGCTCTCAGGCTTTCAAAGCGCATCTCAAAATCTTGGTCTTTTAATGATTTTTGATATTTATATACTGTACTTACAAATGTATTTATTAATTTACTTAAATGGCTTAAAAGTGGATGCAAACGAGATTCAGTAAGGTTTCCTTTGTTAATAGTGGTTAACTACATTAGTTTACATAAGCAATGAAGAATATATTATTAAGAGTGAAAAATACATTTGCAGCATTTATTGACCCAAGATAATTTTAGTGCATTCTTAAAATAAAAAAAAAATGCATTTTAGCATTAGTTAATGCACCGTGAACTAACATGTACAAATATTTAATATTTAGTATTTTTAATAACTAACATTAGCAAAGATTAATAAATGCTGTAGTATATTTCTTAATTTCTTAATATATATAATATATATATGCATACATATATTATATGTTGACTAATGCATTGACTGATGTTAACAAAAGAGACCATATTGTAAAGTGCATTTAAAATCTAGTAAAAAATAAACAAGACTCTTTGTTTTGCATTGGTTGTTAGTAAATATTTGTGTCATTTCATGAAATCGGTGCCTTTTGTGTCCCTAAGAAATAATCCAACATAGATTTAATATAACAAATAAATGTGCAATTTAAAAACATAACAATACTATGTATGCTTTCATCCATATTACGTCGAAAAAGTCAATTAAATATATTTTAAATCATTTAAATAGCATTTATGCTATCCCTCACTATGATTTTTCTTTTTCAGGACTTTTAATTTTCAGAATGATGGAAAAGTTATATAAAAATCACACGTAAATATTGCAAGTATGCATTTTTTTCTATAAAATATAAATAATTTGATTAAAAAAAAAAAAAATTGATTTTTGTTGATGTCCCCTGATTTTATGTCAGCCCTGTTACCCTCATCAAAAAATCCTTGTAAAATTAAATTAAAATAACATGCTTTCTGGGAGGTTGCATCATCTCTCAGCCAGGACTCCAACACTTAAAATATAAGCATGTTTTTCTTCAGTTCTCTATAATGTTCTATTTTTTGATGATTTATGCGGCTTGACTATCGGGGGGCCGTTCATGCATTGTCATTCCTGTTACCATTTTTTAAAATGCAAATTTAAACAATTATTATTTTAATATAATTAATGTCTACAAGTAAAGTGTGCAGTATGTGCTTTTATGAACTGTCGTTCAAACCTGTTACTGTCAACCTGTTACCGTCAACCTGTTACCGGTTCTGACGTGGTTAACAGGGATGACATTGATTAGGTTTGACCCTAAATAAAGATCGTCAGTGTAAAATTCAAACATTTTAAAGGTCACTCTCTGTGTATTATTGAGCTAATGCCTGTATCATTCAGTGGCATGTGAGTTCTAATTAAACTATAGTATCTAGTAACACTTGTGTCAGTAACAGGGTTGACAAAAATACCAAAACATGAGGTAGAAATAGTCATAAAATAATAAATTACATAGCCTAAAATGGCACAGTACAATTTCTTGTCATATTTTATTTTTCAAATTTTCCAAGTGGAAAAGTCACTGATTTCATGGAATGAACCATTTAAGAGTATTTAATCATTTTCTTTATATGCACTGATAAAAATATTAAATATATACTCTAAAACATGAGGTATGCATGTCTTTGAGGACATTTGTGAGTAATTATGGAAACCATTTGTTTGACTCACTCATGAATTGACGCAAATTAAAATAAATTGATCTTATCAACATTTTTATCTACTCAAATGCTATTTATAAATCTCTTAACCCACGCTTACTTATAGCTCAAAATAGAAACATGTGAAACTAATCTAATGTCACAGTAATTAGGCTCACCAGTGGATCCTCTGCGGTGAATGGGTGCCGTCAGAATGAGAGTCCAAACGGCTGATAAAAACATCACAATAATCCACAAGTAATCACTCCATCCATCAGTTAACATCTTCAGAAGTCAAAAGATGCATGTCTGTAAGAATCAAATCCATCAAGATGATTTCAACTAAAAAACGAGTCCGTAATCTTTAACTCTTTCTCCAGTGAAAAAGTGGTCTGGTCTGAATCAGGAGAGAAATCTACACAGATCAAGCACCAAAACAGACTAAAACAGCCCTGAACAAATATGTGGATGGATTTTGATAGGACAACAAAAGATGTTATTTTTCACTGGAGGAAGTGTTGTTGTGGATTATGAACTCATATTTTAGTTAAAAATGTCTTAATGATAGATTTCTTTCTTACAAACACAACTTTTTGGCGTCTGTGGATTGTGATGTTTTTATCAGCTGTTTGGACTCTCATTCTGACGGTACCCATTCACATCCATTGGTGAGCAAGTGATGGAATGCTACATTTCTCCAAATCTGATGAAGAAGCAAACTCGTCTACATCTTGGATGGCCCAAGGGAGAGCAACTTTAGAGCAAATGTAATTTTTTGGGTGAACTATACCTTTAAAATCGTTCCAATATTCTTCTTAGTGTTGCTTAATGTTACATCACCAGCAAAATCATTGCAACTATATTTAATCTGTCACCCAGCCCTAGTTGGCACCATGTGCACTGGATAACAAGAGCTCTTTGGTAGGTGTGTGTGTGTGTGTGTGAAGTGGACAGTGTGTTCCTTGTTCCTTGGCCTTAGTTTGTGGGAGAAGCACATGTTTCTGAAGCCCTGAGTGCTCACACACACACAGACATTTAAGGTTACATGCGGGTAAAGCAGCTTATAATACTTGAACTAATCTTTTCTGCTTTCTTCAGTTTCTCATGACCGACTCCTGAGTTTTTCCCCTCTCTCTCTCTATCTGTAGGTAATCACTCCGTGTCGTCGACTAGTTCTGTGTGCGGAAAACAGGAAAGAAATGGAGGAATGGATCGCAGCGCTGAAGAGTGTTCAGAACAGAGAACACTTTGAGGTGAGTTTCACATATGACTGGACGTTTTCACAGTATGTCTAGGGTCGGGTTTTCTGAAATGTATTACGTCACATTCTTTACAAGTGATTGGATTGCAGGGGAAAATCAGTTTTTTGACTTGTTACACAAAATGAGTCAGAATAAAGTTTCATTTCGCGTTTTATTACTAGTAGCGACTCAAAACTACCTTCTGTATTTTTTGTTCTGTTTAGTGACAGGTTATGGAGCAGATTATACCACAATAAATTGCTGGTTAAAAAAAAAAAAAACAGTATTTGTAAGGAAAATTTGATTTGATTTTCTGTCCAAAATTACTGTATGTACAGTAGCTATTAATATTTTGTTTGGCAAAACTTTATTTTGAATAAAATACACTACTGTTCAACTTTTTGAATTGGATTTAATTTTTAGTTTGCTTTTATATTTTAGTTTAAGTTTTTAATAATTTTGTTTGGGGCCGTCAAATGATTAATCGCAATTAATCGCATCCAAATTAAAAGTTTGCATACTATATTTGTGTTTACTTTGCATATTTATTATGTATATATAAATACACACACATGCATGTATATATTTTGAAAAATATTTATACCTGTATAGACTTTTATACCTGTATATAATTTAGATTATAAATAAATTAGTGCTGTCAAATGACTAATCGCGAGTAATCACATCCAAAATAAAACATACTATATGTGTGTTTACTCTGCATATTTATTATGTATATATAAATGCACACAACATATTTATATGCATATATATTTATATCTGTATATAATTTGGATTATAAATAAATTAGGGCTGTCAAACGATTAATCGTGAGTAATCGCATCCAGAATAAAAGTTAATGTTTACATGCTATATGTGCATTTACTCTGCATATTTATTATGTATATATAAATACACACACAAAATATTTATATGCGTATATGTTTATATCTGTATATAATTTAGATTATAAATAAATTAGGGTTGTCAAACAATTAATCGCAATTAATCGCATCAAAAATAAAAGTTTGTTTACATACTATATGTGCGTTTACTCTGCATATTTATTATGTATATATAAAAACACATACATACATGCATATATTTTGAAAAATATTTATATGCATATATTTTTATACCTGTATATTATTAAGATTATAAATAAATAGGGCTGTCAAACTGTTTTATATTATTTTTATTATTATTATTTAGGTTCAGTTTATTTTTATTGAATATGTTCTAAAATGTAATTTATTTCTGTGATCAAAGCTGAATTTTCAGCATCATTACTCCAGTCTTCAGTGTCACATGATCCTTCAGAAATCATTCTAATATGCTGATTTGCTGCTCAAGAAACATTTCTGATTATTATCAATGTTAAAAATTGCTACATTGTATTTTCAGAATTCTTTGATGAATTCGAGGAACATTTATTTGAATTTGAATGTCTTAACCGTCACTTTTGATCAGTTTAACTCTTGTTTCTCTGCTCTAGTCCACTCAGTTCAGTATGGATCATTTCTCTGGGATGCATAACTGGTACGCCTGTTCCCACGCTCGCCCCACGTACTGTAATGTCTGTCGGGAGGCTCTGTCGGGGGTCACGTCTCACGGACTGTCCTGCGAAGGTCTGTTGCTTGATTTGATATGCGATAATTGGATGTAAGGTTTGAATGTTTAAGTGCTGATTTGTATGTTAACTTGACTGAAATCTCTCTGTGTGTCGTACAGTGTGTAAGTTTAAGGCTCACAAGCGTTGTGCGGTCAGAGCAACTAATAACTGCAAATGGACGACACTGGCCTCTATCGGCAAAGACATACTGGAGGATGAGGATGGGGTAAGTCATGCAAAAACAAACTTGTTCCAGTGTTAGGTTAAAATTTATTTATATTATAGTTTTATTAATATTCTGAATTAGCTTTTGTTTTTATATTTTTAGTTTTCTTTTTAGTTTATTTTTTAGTCATTTTGTTATACTTTTTTGTTTATTTTGTATTTATTTTTTATACTATTTCTGTTTTGTTTTTTTTTGTTTTGTTTTTGGTGTTTACTTATTTTACTAGTTTGTTTTTATTTTAGTCTTAGTTTTTAATTATTTCCAGGCAACAATTCTAATTCCATCTAATATTTATATTTTATTTAAATTTAGCTTTGTTTTAATTAACAAAGATATTTGTAACAGTTTTACTTTACTTTTTTTTCTTCTTCAGCTTTAGCTTTAGTTTTTATTTATTTCCAGTAAGTAACTTTAAAGCTTCAACTTAAAACTATTTCAATTATTTGATTCTAAATTTCATTGTGTTTGTTTTCTCATATTTATATTTTATTTTATTTTATTTTATTTTATTTTATTTTATTTTATTTTAATTAACAAAAAAGTTTTTCATAGCTTTGGCTTAAGTTAACTTTTTTTGTATAGTTGTATTTTATATATAAATTTGTATATTACTTTTTAATATCTTTGTTTTTATATTTTTAGTTTTCTTTTTAGCTTCATTTTTATTAATTTTGTTATACGTTTGTTCATTTTTATTCATTTTTATACTATTTACAGTTCGTTTTTTTGCTGTTTATCCGTTTTTACTACTTTATATTTTATTTATTTTCAGCTTTGCTGAAGATGTTTTAACAGTTTTAGTCAACATTTTTATCATTATTATTTTAAAATTACTGTTTAATTTATTTTTATTTCCATTTTAGTTTTTATTTATTTCCAGTAAGTAATTTTAAAGCTTCATCTTATAAATTCAGTTAGTTGCCAAAAAAACATTTTTGTTCTGTTTGTTTTCTAGTATTAATATTTTATTGTATTTTAATTAAAAAAAAGGTTTTATTTTATTTTTTATATTGTTATTTATATATATATACTTATATTATTTTATTCATTTATTTATTTATTTATTTATTTTAGATATTTTTATATAAGAACGCAATTTAACACATTTATATTTGTATTAGTATTTAAGATTACTTTTATTTAAGTTTAATTTATTTTTGTTTCAATTTTAGTGCTTTTTAATGTAATTTTAACATTCATTTCATTCATGCGATTGCTATGTATTTTCATGCCTGTTTTAGAGGATCAAGATGTATGTGTGATGCATGCAGGAAATCAGAATCTTATGAGTTTCCTTATGTAAGAAGCTCTGTTAACATCTGGACTGATTAGTCATCCTGTAATTAACGGCTTTGTAAACTGTGTAGATCTCGATGCCTCATCAGTGGCTGGAGGGAAATCTGCCCGTCAGCGCCAAATGCACCGTGTGCGATAAAACCTGTGGCAGCGTCCTGAGACTGCAGGACTGGCGCTGTTTATGGTGCAAAGCCATGGTGAGTGCGTCAAACTTCACTCTTTCTGACATTCGTGACATTTCCTTAATTTTAGGCTACACATTTACTGTAATACAATTATGTTGTCCAGGTGCATGCTGGGTGCAAAGATCAGCTCTCTCCGAAGTGCCCGCTGGGTCAGTGTAAAGTCTCTGTGATTCCACCCACTGCTCTCAACAGCATCGACTCAGACGGTGAGCGTCCAATTAGAACCATCTCTTACAAACAACCAATCAGAAAGAGCCATCTCATGGAGATATCCAATCAGAGCTCGCCGTCAGAAATAACTCGTATCATAATCACCACTCAGAAATGACCAATTATGGAATTATGTCAGAAATAGATCAGAACTGAAGCACGCAGACACTTTAGACTGAAGATTCAACGTGATTCAGTGTTGATATTCAGCTAAATAAAACATAAAACTAATGTTTTAATGCAAATGGTATGGTTTCAGTCAGTAGCAAGATACTTCGAAAAAGTCAAACTGCAACTAAAATTGGTAAAAATCATATTAGTTACTTGAAATAAAGCTGGAATAAAATAATATATAAATATTCGATGAAAAACTAAATCTTAAAAAATTAAGCGTATTTTATTTAAGGCAAAATTTCCAATAGCTGAAGCTCTATTGTTGCTAAAACGTAAACTGAAATAAAAATAAATTAATTCTAAATAGAAATATAAAAAAAAATCAAAAACTAATAAAAATGCTGAAAGCATATAACAAAATTAAAGCTAAACTTACTAAAATTAAGGTGAAAATTGAAAATATAAAATTAAAAGCTAATTAAAAATATTACGTATTTTATGTATTATGTTTTATGTATTTTAATATATGTAAATGGTAACACTTTACAATAAAGTCCCCAAACCAAAAACTAATAAAAAATGACAAATGCACAACACAAAATTAAAGCTACTTACTGAAATTAAAACTAAAATTACAAAAAAAAACAAAAAACAAAACGAACGCTGAAAATAAAATAAAGTTAAAAAAAAAAGAAAAAATTACTAAAAATAAAATAAAGGCTAATTTAAAATATTACAAAATATTATAATACTATGTAAGTTTGTAATAAAATTTCAAAACCAAAAAGCCAATAGCATAAACAAAATTACTAAAATTTAAAAATGTGAAATTAAATTAAATTAAATTTAAGCTGAAAATATAAAAATGAAAGCCAATTTAAAATATATAAAAATGTTCATGTTAATATTAAATGTTAATGTTACTTAATCTGTAAAATAACAATGAGCAAATGCATTTGTTACAGTATTTATTAACCTTTGTTTGTTAATAAAAATACAACTGTTAATTCATTTTAGCTCAAGTGCAATAAAAAATATTAATAGATACAGCTTTTGAGAGATTGAAGTGAACATTAGCTGAGATTAATACATTCTTTACAAGTATTTTTCATTTTGTGAAATAATGCATTTAACTAATGTAATAACAAATGCAACCTTATTGTAAAGTGTTACCATAAAAATAATACTAAAATAACACTGTAAAAAGTAAACATTTCTCCTATTTGTGTGTGATTTGTAGGGTTTTGGAAGGCGACGTGTCCTCCGACCTGCACGAGCCCGTTGTTGGTGTTTGTGAACAGTAAAAGTGGAGATAATCAGGGCGTGAAGTTTCTGCGGCGCTTTAAGCAGCTGTTGAATCCCGCACAAGTGTTCGATCTGATGAACGGAGGGCCACATCTGGGGTAAAACACACACCTTTAACTCTTCACAGAAAATCAGGATCACAAATAACCACTCTTAGACAATGGAAATCAATCATTCTGTGTTGTATTATTGTTCATTGACATCCGTACCTGTGTTTGTTTGTGTTTGTGTCGCAGCTTGCGTCTGTTTCAGAAGTTCGATACGTTTCGTATCCTGGTGTGTGGAGGCGACGGCAGCGTCGGATGGGTTTTATCAGAGATTGACGCTCTGACTTTGCACAAACAGGTACAGTTCATTGCAGAAACTGATGCAATCATTGCAAAAATATGCAAAAATAGTACAATCACAGCTTGCGTACTTCACTGCAACCCAGCCAAATAAAAGTTCATTTTAACTTAAAGACATAATGACAGAAATATATTTTACTGTTTTACTGTAGAATGTACTTCTCAAATAATAATAATAATAAAATCATAAAAACTTCATTTTTTTAAGGAATGTCACGTCATTTTCCTTTCATATTTAATTTTAAGACGAAACCTCTACTGTGAAAAAAATTTAAATAAAATAAAAAGAATTGTTAAATTTTGTCACATTTTAAAAGAGTTATTACATTTTTAATGCTTTATGTACTCATTTGATTACTACCATTTGTTGGTAATAAATTTGTATTATTAACTAATACATTTATTTAAATTAAAACAGACAAGGTAGAATTTGTTAACAAAAATAAATAATTAAATAATCCATTGGGCCCTATAATTGTAAAAATGCTATTAAATTAGTCAATTGTTAATTTGTATAAATTCAGTTATTTAGACATGCATTTTGTTTTTTAAACTTTAATTAAACCATTAAAATGGAATCTAGATTAAACTTAAAATACAAAATTAATGTAATTAAAATGTATTATTATTATTTATTATAAAATGTATTAAATAATAATAAAAATAGTAATAATTGTATTAAATTATTCAGTTGTTAATTTGTATAAAAATTAATTATTTAGACATGCATTTTGTTTTTTAAACTTTAATTAAACCATTAATATGAAATCTAGATTAAACTTAAAATACAAAATAAATTAATTTCATTAATTTATTATTATTTATTATAAAATGTATTATTAAATGATTAAAATTAAAATATAAAATGTATTTAAAATGTATTATTATTATTATAAAATGTATTATTAAATTATAATAAAAATAATAATAATTGTATTAAATTATTCAATTGTTAATTTGTATAAATTCGATTATTTAGACATGCCTTTTCTTTTTTTAAACTTTAATTAAAATGAAATGGAATCTAGATTAAAATTAAAATACAAAGTTAATGTAATAAAAATGTATTATTATTATTTATTAAAAAATATATTATTAAATAATAATAGAAATTATAATTGTATTAAATTTTTCAATTGTTGATTTGTATAATTTAAATTATTTAGACATGCATTTTGTTTTTGAAACTTTAATTAAAACATTAAAATGGAATCTAGATTAAAATTAAAATGCAAAATTAATTTAATTAAATTTTTTAATTATTATTTATTATAAAATGCACTATTGAATAATAATAATAATAATAAAATAGATTTCATAGGGTCCTAAATATGGCACAATATGAGTTCAGACACAGTATCTGTGCTTATACTGCCTTCTGGTGGTGGACTTTTTGTGCATTGCAGAAAATCAGCTTTGTATTTATCTACCTTTTTTAACATTAACATTTATTCATTTAGCAAACGCTTTTACCTAAAGCGACTTAAATTGCATTTAAGGTTTACATTTTCTGAGTTCATGCATTCCCTTGAAACTGTTTGAGTGACAGGTTTATGTCAGGAAGAGTGTTGACGTGTGTGTGTGTGTGTTCGCTTTGCAGTGCCAGCTTGGCGTACTTCCTCTGGGAACAGGAAATGACCTGGCGAGAGTTTTGGGGTGGGGCTCGGCGTGTGACGATGACACGCAGTTACCGCAGATACTGGAGAAACTAGAGAGAGCCAGTACCAAGATGCTTGACAGGTCAGTGTGATTGAAGTCATTGTCGCAGTCTGTTTCTGTCCTTGACAAACATTTGAACACGTTTATTTCTTCTAGATGGAGTATTATGGTATATGAGACCAAGTTGCCACGGCAACACTCCAGCTCCACGGTAACAGAGGACTGTAGTGAGGACTCAGAGGTAACAGTGATGATGATTAATGCTGCTGTGTGTATAAATGGCCTTCATTCGGACATTTTCTTTATTATATATCAAGTATTTATCCTTAAGTGTGAATCGGTTTCTTCTGAAGGACAAAAAAACCTAAACTGAAGTTAAAAAACCTAAACTGAAATAAGAATAAATTAAAATAAAACGAATAAAAAGCTAATAAAAATGGCAAAGCACATAACAAAAACACTAAAATTCAAATATATATAACAATAAAACCTCATTCAAAATATGAACAAGTTCTATAATAGTAAATAAATATGTACTGTATTTTTAAAAGTGTGATTGCATGGTTAATCAAAATGGCTTAATGCAATTATCAAATCTCAAAGGCTGTGATTTAATTAAATAAATATAAGCACTAATTTAATTTAATTAAATATGCATTTCAAAGTGAAGTGCAGCACTGTGATCGTTTACAAAATAAAAGCTTAATGGGTTTACATGTGAAAAATAAAAACTTACGCCAGCCATAAATATTGTATAGTAAAAGATTTTAATTTCACAGATGTACTTTAAAATACAATACTATTATAACAAAAAAAATTAAATATATTATATTATAATATTATAATAAAATCATATAATAAAATAAAATATATTTTTTTGTTTTACAGTGAAATATTACAATAGCAATATTTTATTTAGTAAAAATAATACAATGAATAATTCATAATTGTTTTAATAATTGTTGTTAATAATTGTATTAATAATTGTTATATAATAATTGTATACTGATATATGATCACAATTTTGGGGCAGTTTGCTGCACTACAAACAAGCACAGCAAATCTGAATTTTTGTTTTATTTTATTTTATATTTTATTTTATTTTATGTAATATTGTAATTTTTGCTGCCCTACAAACAAGCACAGCAAATGTGAAGTTTTATTTTATTTTATTTTATTTTATGTTATTTTATTTTATGTTATTTTTTTGTTGCCTTACAAACAAGCACAACAAATCTGGAGTTTTATTTTATTTTATTTTATTTTATTTTATTTTATTTTATTTTATTTTATTTTATTTTAATTTATTTTATTTTATTTTATTTTATTTTATTTTATGTTATTTTATGTTATTTTATTTTATTTTATTTTATTTTTTTGTTGCCTTACAAACAAGCACAACAAATCTGGAGTTTTATTTTATTTTGTTTTATTTTATTTTATTTTATTTTATTTTATTTTATTTTATTTTATTTTTTTGTTGCCTTACAAACAAGCACAACAAATCTGGAGTTTTATTTTATTTTGTTTTATTTTATTTTATGTAATATTGTAATTTGTTGCTGCCCTACAAACAAGCATAGGAAATCTGGAGTTTAATTTTAATTTAATTTATATTTTTTGTTGCCCTACAAACAAGCACAGCAAATCTGGAGTTTTATTTTATTTTATTTTATTTTATTTTGTTATTTTATTTTATTTTATTTTAATAATGTTAATGTTGGTCAAGGTTTCTTACACCAAAAACAGTTGTAATTTAGTTTTTCATAACCTTTTTATTTACAATTAAATAATCAGTATGACAGTATGAAATCAAAACCTTTTATTTTAAAAGAAGTGCTACTGTTGTGTGTTTCCTCTGTTTTGATTGGTTGAAATATGTTTCCTCTGCTCTGATTGGCTCTTCTACATTTCCTCTCTTCTTAATTGGCTGTTCTGAGTTTTCTCCTTTCTGATTGGCTGTTTTGTTTCAGGTGCAGCACATTCTGACCTACGAGGACTCAGTTGCTGCTCATCTCTCTAAAATCCTGACATCGGACCAGCACTCCGTGGTCATTTCATCTGCCAAGTACGTACTGTATATGTGAGCATTTCTGTTCATGCATATTCTTGCTGGTTGTTTATCTAAAAGTGTGTTTTTCAGAGTCCTGTGTGAGACGGTAAAAGACTTTGTTGCGAAAGTTGGACGTGCTTACGAGAAAAACACAGAAAACTCAGATGAATCAGAGGCCATGGCTAAAAAGGTCAGCTTTGATTGGCTATTGGATGACTCGCATTTTTATGATTGGCTGTTGGAAGGTTGGAAGTGTTCTGTGATTGGCTGATGGGTGACTCATGATGTTTTTGTGCACAGTGTGGTGTGCTTAAAGAAAAGTTAGACTCGTTATTGAAAACACTTAACGAGGAAGCCCAGGCCAGCAGTGTGATGTCTGCGCCGCCGCCCACTATCGCTGAGGAGCAGGTGGACGGGGAGGGTGTGGTTCTGGCTCCGCCCACTGCCCCGCCCACAGTCACGGCTCCTTGTTCACCTCGTCCGCCTGCCGCCATCTTCAAACCCCGAGAGCAGCTGATGCTTCGTGCCAACAGTCTGAAGAAAGCCATCAGACAAATCATAGAGCACACCGAGAAAGGTAGCGTTACTTCTGCAGGAAATTACATTAAAAATTCTATTAATAGATAAATGCTATTTTTGTACAATTTTTGATTGAATCTTGTGACGTTTAATTTGTAAATATGAATTATTTATTCTTAACTGTGTATTGTTTATCTCTGAAAAACGTAAACCTTCAAAAACTAGAGATTTAAGTTGAAGTCCTAAAATTTTAAAAACTTCAGCTGAAATAAAAACAAATTTTGAGAGACATGAATCATTTTAGTAAGTTGTTCTGTGTTTTTCCAACACCTTCTAATAGTTATTCATGTTTATTTGGTGCTGTAACTAGTAGTAAAGAGAGAGCATTAAAGAACATTAGAGAGCAGCAAAACAACATTTTTAAATTTTGTAATAAAATTGACAGAATTTGAAAGGAAAAATCTATATTTTTTTTTATAAAAATTAATGATTTTTTACATTAAAAATTCTATTAATGTATAAATTATGTAAATATTATGTAATAATTATCTGTTAAATAACAATTCAAAATTGCTATTTTTGTACAATCCAAAAATTTGGTGAAAAGGTGACTTTTAATTTGTAAATATGAGTATTTATTCTTAACTGTAAATTAAAAAAAATTAGAGATTTAAGTTGAAGTCCTAAAATGATTAAAACTTCAAATGAAATAAAAACAAATTAAAGCTAAATAGAATTATATTAAAAAAAAACAAAAGCTAATAGAAATGACAAAAATACATAACTAAATTACTAAAAAAAAGATAATTCAGTAATTCAATTTAATAAATACTATAATAGGATATAAATATACTATAAAGTAGGACTGCATGATTAATAGGAATAAAACTGAAAAACGTAACTAAAATTTATTTCAAAATGAAGTAATCCTGATTGTTTAACATTTGAAAAAAAAAAAAACAGTTATAATAATTTTGTCATAATCTAGCAATGTAATAATCAACACTCAAATAAAAACATTGCACACAAACGTTTTATTTGCATTTAAGGCAGTTTTTATATCACATTTTAAATAATTAATATAAATAATAATAATAGTAGTAATAATAATATTTATGTTTCTACTCCAGTTTGTTGTTGAAATATAAACATTTAAATTCCAGCTGTCATAAATAAATTGTTTTCATGGCAGATTTATTTAAACATACATTAAATAAGCCTTAACTAATAGGTTAAGTAAAAATATAACGAAAATGCATATGCATATTTTTGCATATTATTTGTATAAAAAAATTATATTTTAATAAATATATATTTGTACTTTTATCAAAATGCTCCTTTCTACAGTTTTTCAAGCATTGTTTACAGGCTGTTTTATTAATGTCTAAAACACTGATTTATGATTTAATGAGACATTAATCATTTCAAATTAAGTTTTTTCTGTTTCTTTTAACACCTACTAATGGTTATTCATGTTTATTTGGTGCTATAACTAGTAGTAAAGAGAAAGAGATGATCGGTTCTCGGCTACAGTGATCTGTCATGCAACATTAAAGAGCATCAAAACAATTTTTTTTTATTTTATGATAAAATTGACAGAATTTGAAAGCTGTGACTTTGTTTGACAAAAGTAACAAACGCAAAGCGTATCGCAATTATTGCATGAGACGTTTTGCTCATGCATCACCAAAACAGCATTCACTAAAAGATCAATCTTAGGAACTAAGAATCAATATCTTCAAAATAAAGAGTTATTATTATTGTCAGCTCTGTCCTACTTCACATTTTAGTTCAAAACTAAAGATTTCACATGTATATGTTTTTTTTTTTTTCTTTCAGCGGTGGATGAACAGAACGCTCAAACGGAGGGTTTGCCTTCACTCCCAGCAGAGGAAGAAGACGAGGATGATGGTTCAGAAACATTATCCCTACAGTCGTCATACAGTAACAGAGCGCGACCCAGCAGACGAGGTGAGGCGCTTTAAAAACACAAAGCCTCGATAATCAAATACAACCTCACTCGCTTACTCATTTTCCTCTCTATCTCAGCGTCTAAGACTCCATGTGAGAAGCTCATCAGTAAAGGAAGCCTGTCCATTGGAAGCTCCGCCTCACTTCCTGCTCATACGGGAAGTAGAGAGAACATGCCCATGCTGAACACCAAGATCCTCTACCCAAGTAAGATTGGGAGACTGTGTGGAAACAGCTGAGATTCTGCTGTTGTTCAGAGGCTCATGTTGTGTGTTTGTGTTTGCAGGTCTCAGAGCAGGTGTGTCGGGCTCTTTTAGCGGTTCGGTGATCACCAGGCTGTTGGTCAATGCTGATCCGTTCAACTGTGATCCGGAGAACCTGTGAGTTGTCATTTCTGTCTGTTTATTTGTCAGTTGATCAAATTTATGGCAAAGGCTGATGGAAAAACTTCTCTGTGTGTTTCAGGGATCTGTACACGGAGAAATGTGTGATGAATAATTATTTCGGGATCGGTCTGGATGCCAAAATCTCTCTGGACTTCAACAACAAACGTGATGAGCATCCAGAGAAATGCAGGTACATGACACATTATCGTACTTTTCAAAGTCTCTTCTGCTCACCAAGGCTGCATTTATTTGATTAAAAATATAGTGAAAACCGAAAAAATCATTAAATATTTTTACAATTTCAAATAACTGTATTCTATGTCAATATATTGTAAAATGTAATTTATTTCTGTGATCAAAGCTGAATTTTCAGCATCATTACTACGGTCTTCAGTGTCACAGAAATCAGTTAAAAACAGTTTAATATTTTGTAGTAATAACTTTTCAGAAATCTTTGATAGAAAGTTCAAAAGAACAGCATTCATTTGATTAGAAATCTTTTGTAACTTCTTAATTTTGTCACTTTTGATTAATTTAATGCATCCTTGCTGAATAAAAGTATTATTTCTAAAAAAAAAAAAAAAAAAAAAACACACACACACATAAAATCATTCTGACCCCAAACATTTTGTCTGACAAAAGCTTAAATCTTAAAAAAAAAAATATATATATATATATATATAGAGAGAGAGAGAGAGAGAGAGAGAGAGAGATGAGAAAAATATATGAAACATTTTAAAACATTTGAATTTTTTTTAAATGTTTAAAAAATATTTAAATATAGATATACAAAGGTAATTGTTGCAGAAATAAATAATATATTTATTATAGTAGTGTGTTTGTGTAGTATTATAGTGAATCCTCGTAATTCCTTTATTTTAAATAAAATAAATAAATAATAATTAAAATAAAACTTTATAAAGAACTTCTTTAAAAAGGTATACTTATGATTAACACGACAGAATAATGTGTTTGTTGTCAAACTTCTATTTAGCTTCAAATGAAACCATTAACAGTCATGTTTAAAGTGTCAATTTCATGTTTTTGCAGTTTATTTTTTTTGAAAACATGCAGAAATATCAAATATTGTATCACAAGAAGAGGGAAAAGCATATTTCCATTTCTAATGTATGTTTTTGTTTTAACATCTTTTTAGCATGTTTTATTTTTGTATTGAAACAACAAAAACTAAGCGAGTATGAGTAAAAATAATTACAACTTTTCAAAAACATTTTAAAATTTTGTTTTAATTATTGAAATATTGTAACAATTTAGTACTTTTTAAAATAATATATTTGGACATAATGCAACATTTACTTTCAGCCCAAGGCCTTTTGTATTAGAACGTTTAGGTCTAAATGATGTTTGTCTGTAAAAAGCACTGGAAGTCTACGATGGAGATTAAATTACTCACATAAGTGTGTGTGTGTGTTTAGGAGTCGCACTAAAAACATGATGTGGTATGGAGTCCTGGGAACCAAAGAACTTCTGCACAGAACATACAAGAACCTGGAACAGAGAGTTCTGCTGGAGGTCAGTGTGTGTCCGTGTGTGTGTGTTTGTATGTACATGTCATAAGGTTAATCATACCTGACCTGTGTATATGTGTGTGTGTTTATAGTGTGACGGAAGGCCAATTCCTCTTCCCAGTCTCCAGGGAATCGCCGTGTTGAATATTCCCAGTTACGCAGGAGGAACGAACTTCTGGGGCGGAACTAAAGAGGACGATGTACGTTTGTGCAACAACTGCCTGTGTAAAATATATAAGAGTGCGTTTGCAGTTAAAATGCATTTTTGTTTACAGACATTCACGGCCCCGTCGTTTGACGATAAGATCCTGGAGGTGGTGGCTGTGTTCGGCAGCATGCAGATGGCTGTATCTAGAGTTATTAATCTACAGCACCACCGTATCGCACAGGTACACATAGATACTTACATTGACCAAGACTGTGTTTATTTGATCAGAAATTCAGCACAACTGTTTGTAACATTGATAATAATCAGAAATGTTTCTTAAACAGCAAATCAGCATATTAGAATGATTTCTGAAGGATCATATGACTTTGAAGACTGGAGTGATGATGCTAAAAATTCAGCTTTGATAACAGAAATAAGTTACATTTTAACAGATATTCGCATAGAAAATGGTTATTTTAAACTGTAATATTTTTTCACAATTTTACTGTATTTTTAATCAAATAAATGCAGTCTTGGTGAGCAGAAAAGACTTCTTTTTTTAAAAACATTTAAAAAAAATAGCAATTATTCCAAATGGCAGTGTAGTCTAGAGCCCGGCATGGGCCTCAAATGTAGGCCCTACCCCGGCCCTTGTCCGACAGCTTATCAGAATTCTTGGCCCGAGTCTGACCCGACCTCATCTTTTTTTCCCCCCTTCTCCCAAAACAGCTTGTACTATTGTTTCACCTATTAAAATAGTTCAGCTTTGTATGTAATGGCAAAGTGATTTTAGACTTTTTTTTTTTTTTTGTTTGTTTGTTAAATATAAGTTTTTGTTTTTTAAAGTAAGGACCAACCAGCCACCGGAAGACTGATCATAGTCTGTTTAATCTATCTTTCCTCCTCAAATCATCACGACTTGCATAAAATAAAATCAAGATATAAAACAGTTCAAGTTTAACACAATGTTAACTAGATAAATGTAAGAGTAATACATCATCCGGAACTGTAAAGGCTCTACTTTTATTTGTGTGCACTCACAATATCAACAAAACCTTGCAAACGGCGCTTTTGTAAAATAAAGAAAACAAACATGGTGCGCTTTCTGTGGTCTCAACAGGATTGCTTCACAAAAATTGAACCGAAACTCTGTGAATACATACCTTACAGACATGATAAATATATCTATAGAAAGTTTTAAATTATTACTTAATGAAATAAAACAAATGAAAACAAAAACTCTTTCATTATGTAATCTGTAAAGATGCATTTCTCTCTAACGGCGCGTCCAAAGAGGAGATGGCGAGTCAGGATCAGCAACTTTATCCTTGAATAAATTATTCAAAAATCTCCTGACTATTTTCCCACCGACACATTCACGCCGAACTCTTCCAACTGGGCTGAAAGACACTAAACGCCTTCCGAGACAGTCTCGAAAGTGAAAGCGAAAGTAAACTCTTGTGGCGTTTCCACCAGCGCAGAATTTTTTTTTCATCATAATTGGTGGATGTCTAAAATAGAAAAATAAGGCGAAGCCTAAAACAGGCCCGAAGCCCGGCCTGCGTCTGAACTATGACGTGAAAATTGGCCTGAGGTCGGGCTCGGGCTATCTAAATTAGGATATAACATAGACTGATTGTTAGAACTGTGTAATCATATATGTGTGTTTGTGTGTCTAATTAGTGTCGAACAGTCAAGATCACTATTCTGGGAGATGAAGGTGTACCTGTGCAGGTGGACGGGGAAGCCTGGATCCAACCGCCCGGATACATCCGGATCCTCCACAAGAACCGCACACAAACCCTCACCAGAGACCGGGTTAGTACCACAGGCACAGCATTATGGGAACTCGAGGTGAAGCTCTTGGATAAGTGAAACGCAGCTCACATATGGTTGTTTTGCAGGCGTTCGAGAACACTTTGAAGTCGTGGGAGGATAAACAGAGAGGTGAGATTCCACGGCTGGTTTCCCAGCATGCATCGCAGCCGGAGATCGTTTCGGAAGAGGAAACCGCTCAGATCAGCCTGTTCGGACAGGCGGCCGGTGCTCTTATACACAGGTACAAGGATTTTAAATTCTAAGCAGCAAATCAGCATTTTAGAATGATTTTTGAAGAATCATGTGACACTGAAGACTGGAGTAATGATACTGAAAATTCAGATTTGATCACGGGAATAAATTACATTTAAACAGATATTTACATAGATAACAGCTATTTTAAATTATAATATTTTTTCATAATTTTTTACTGATTTTTAATCAAATAAATGTGGCCTTCACCATATATATGTTAAATGTGCACGTTTGTGTGTTCAGTATCAGGGAAGTGGCACAGTCTCATCACACTATTGAGCAGGAATTGGCTCATGCTGTCAACGCCAGCTCTAAAGCCATGGATCTGGTGTACGCCAACTCTAAAAGCAGCGGGGTGAGTCAGCTGTCAATCACTGCATGTGGATTACGACATAACTGAACTGTTTTGGTTCATAAAGGTATCTTCACGACATCCTTGAAATGCCGTATGTGTGTTCACAGGGTTTGACCTGCAGCGTGGTGATGGAGATGGTCAGTAATGTCAAAGCTCTGCACAGTGAGACCGAACTGCTGCTTGCAGGGAAGATGTGCCTGGTGAGTGAATTATACAGAGAAATGCGTGTGTCTACTGTATCACAAATAATATAAGGGTGAGGAGATGGACCACTTGTTAAAAAAAAAAAAAAACTAATAGGAAAAATCAGTCAACATGGCGGCTGTTGGAATGGAAGTCTGGCCTTTAAGTTAAAATGACCAATCACATTTTTCATAGATGTAATTTACTGTAGAACTTGCATGTGCATGAGTAGGAAATAACTAAAACTTTTAAAAAGCATTACTTTTTAATATAAAGATGAAGTAAAGTAGTATATAAATATTATATAAAAAAAGATAACTAAAACAAAATGTTTAAGATGAAGTACTAAAATAACTCTATAACTGAAATACAATATCTAAATATAAAAAACAGATTAAAAAAGACAAAAATGCAAATTTAAATGACAAAAATTTAAACTAAAATTTAAAAATTAAAAACATACTTGTGCTTAAAAATATACTAAAATATACTAAATATATTAAAAATATACCAACATACTGTAGTATAATAGTATAAATAATTGATATTAAAATAACACTGTTCACAGTATGTACTACACTGTCATGATTGCTTATGATTTTCCAGTTAATTAAAAATAATGAAAATAAATAATACAAAATTAAAATAAATTTGATGTAACTAAATACAATTATTAAAATAAATAAATAAATAAATAATTAAATATTTATATATTAAAATATTTAAATAAATAACACATCTAACCTTGGTTATTATTAACTAAAACTATATATATATATATAACACAGGTTCCAAAAAATATTTGGCAGCACAACTGTTGATATTATTTAACATTGATCATTCTAATAATAAATCTGCATATTAGAATGATTTCTGAAGGATCATGTGACACTTAAGACTGGAGTAACAGCTGATAAAAATTCAGCTTTTCATCACAGGAATAAATTCTATTTTAAAGTATGTTAAAATAAAAAAAAGACCAATAAAACTTACAAATCGCTGTGCCTACTCTTACGAGAAGAAAAGGGTAAATAAAATTATTTAGCACTGAATTGATTTGATTCAATGATTTAGACGTATCATGCTCTGACTGTAGCTCTGTCTCTGTGTGTTTCTGCAGCAGTTGGATCCTCCTCAGAAAGATCAGCTGATGGGTGCGTTGGCTTCAGTCACTCAGCAGTTACGCAGACTGACAGACATCAGCTGGCTCAGTCAGCTCATCGACCCGGCCGACGACGAGGTGCGTGAGATCCAGCTGTTTCTGGGATGTTTTGGTGTGTGTTTGTGTGCTCCAGTCTCATGTGTGTTTGCATGCAGGGTCAGCTGTCTGATTTCTCCAAGCGCAGTCGTAGCGCTAAATTCCGTCTCGTGCCCAAATTCAAGAAAGACAAAAACAACAAAAACAAGGAGACGTGCGCCGCCCTCAACATGCCAGGTATGACCTTTGACCTTTGACCTCTGACATCATCCAGGTGTGTATGAGTGTAACACACGTGTGTGTTGTGTGAGCAGTGAATACGTGGGGCGTGGAGGAAGTGGGCGTCTGGTTGGAGATGCTCTGTCTGTCCGAGTATAAGGAGATCTTCATCAGACACGATATCAGAGGACCAGAGCTGCTTCAGCTGGAGAGGAGAGACCTGAAGGTATGAAAAGGCGCACACATTTAGATGCACTACTTGTGGTGTAATCCAGGAGTTTTCCAAGGGGTTTGTGGCGAAAAAAGTCTGAAAGATAACAGTCTAAAAAAGTGTGTAAATAATATATATATTTTTAATTTGATTAATAAAATTTGCTATAAATAACTAAGTTTGATTTAAAATAAAAATAAAGTGATTAATAAAAATAATAAATACATTTGGTTTAAATAAACAATACATAAATTTGGATTAAAGTAAAATGAAGTGTATATATAAAAAAAGATTAAAATAATAAATAAAATTTGTTTTAAATAGACAAAAATTACATTTGAATGAAAGAGTTTTAATGTGATTTAAATAACGGAATTGATTAAAGCAGATGTGTAATAAAATACAATTTTATTTAACTAAAAAATAAATACATTTGAGGGTAATAAAAAAGATTAAAATGATTAATAAAAAATTATTTAATAATTTGAATTAAAGTAAATAGTAATTTGATTTAAATAAAGAAATAATAGATGTAAATAATAAAGATAGGATTAAACTTTTTAAATTTGATTCATAAAATTTGATTTAAATTTGATTTAAAATAAAAAATGAAATAAACAATGAATTTGGTTTAAAATAAATAATTAATTAAAATAATACATTTACAAAAGAATTACTTTTGAATTAAAAAGTATTCATTTAATTTAAATAACAAAATTGATTAAAGCAAATAAATAAAGTTTGATTTAGACAACTAATATATAAACACATTTGTGTAAAAAAAAAAAAAAAAAAAAATATATATATATATATATATATATATATATATATTATTTGTTTAATTTTGTAAAATAACTACTTGATTTAAAGCAAATATTAATTTTATTTAAAATAAGAAAATGATTATTAAAAATAAACAAATTGATTTAAATAAATAACATCTAAACACGGTTAAAAATCATTATAAAATAAATGATTAAATAAATATAAACATTAACTGAAATAAAGTTAATAAAATAAATAAATAAAATTTACTCCAGAATAATAATAAATGACAAATCACAGTAAAATTACGAAATCTTATAATAGTGATTTTTCACAGTATTACTGAGGTCTTTACAATGAAAAAATATAACTGCCTTTTAAATTTTATTATGGTGTCCCTTGCATGAGAATGATCGTATTTGTGGTTTGTGTTATTATTAACACAAAATGTGTACTATTTGAGTGAATAACTACACATTTAAAGCATTGTTTGTGTGTGTGTGTCAGGATCTCGGAGTGACTAAAGTCGGCCACATGAAGCGGATCCTGCAGGGAATCAGGGATTTGAGTCGAAACAGCACAGTTAGCGAAGCCTAGACGCTCCGCAGCCAATCAGAGGCCTCGTTTCACGTGACGTAGCTTCACTCGGCCAATCAAACGCTCAGTCACGACTTGAATCAGCCATACTCCGCCCACCACCTCATGAGGACCAACGACCACTCGACTCGACCAATCACAGTGCCTTCTGTTCTCCACCTTTGTGACATCATCGCTTTGGGGGAAACTATTGTGCTACCTAGAAGGGGGAGATTTATCAAGAGCCATCAGAGGGTCGTACCAATATCAGACTTTGAGCAAATGACCATCCAGCCAAATGAAAATTCACTGAAGACAACATGAAATCCAAGTTCACCCCTTGTTTTTTTTTTTTGAATACTTGTCTTTTAAATTTGCCACTAGAATTTTATTATTTTCTTCACCTCGAAAACAGATTTTTTTATTTCCGCTGATGTCACCGTGGCCGAAAATGATATTAGCCTATAATCTCAAACCCTGCATTTCACGATCTAATCAAATCCTGATGGATAACATTAAGTCCCCCCATTACTTTCTGCTAAATATTCATTTTCATTTTAAAATGTCATTTTTTTAATGAGCTAAATGTGTGGTGAATGCGGTTTCATGTTGTCTTGAAGACGTTTGGCTCTGTGCAAAACCTAGTGAGCTGCCTTTCTGTTTACTGCCTACATAGACAGCTGCCTTCTAAGCCACCAGAGACTCTCAAATGATTTCTAGTCAATTTGATGCTCAAATTAACATAAAATACACTGTCTATCTATCTAAAAATGAAAAACATTTAATATTGGGTCAAATAATTTACATTTATGCATTTGGCAGATGCTTTTATCCAAAGTGACTCATTCAGGGTATTAAATTAAATTATTAAATTAAATTAAATTAAAAACGTATAAATATAAATAATAAATTAATGAAGTAAATAATATAAATACAATTAAAAAAATTATTAAAGATTAGTTGCAATATGCAAAGAATAATGTATAGCCAGTGTCTCCCACCAAAATATTTACTTTTATGTATTTGGCAGACATGTTTATCCAAAGTAACTTGCATTGCATTGCATTGTATTGCATAAAATAAAATTTAAAATAAAAAAATAATAATTTTTGTTTGGTAATGAGCAAAAAAAATCCCCAAATCCCACCCAAATATTTACACTTACGCATTTGGCATACACTTTTATCCAAAGTGACTAACATTGAATTCAATGAAAAATAAAATTAAATGAAATAAAATAATAATTTTTGATTGTTTGATCAAAATTGGGAAAAAAATTAATTGAAGATGATTTTGTAATGGGCAAAAAAATCCTGAATTCCCACCCAAATATTTACGTTTACATTCATGCATTTGGCATGCACTTTTATCCAAAGGGACTAACATTAAATTCAAGGAAAAATAAAATAAAATAAATATTTTTGGTTGTTTGATCAAAATTGAGGAAAAAATTAATTGAAGATGATTTGTAATAAGCAAAAAAAATCCCCAAATCCCACCCAAATATTTAGATTTATGCATTTGGCATGCACTTTTAATTCAAGGAAAAATAAAATGATTATTTTTGACTGGAAAAATTAAATTAAATTATTATTTTGATTGTTTAATTAAAATTGAGAAAAAAAATTAACTGAAGATGATTTGTAATAAGGAAAAAATTCCAAAATCCCACCCAAATATTTACATTTATGCATTTGCCATGCACTTTTATCCAAAGTGACTAACATTGAATTCAGTAAAAAAAATAAAGGAAAATAACTAGTTTTGATTGTTTGATCAAAATAATAATTTAAAAATAATTCAAGATGATTTGTAATAAGCAAACAAATCCCAAAATGTATGCATTTGGCATGCACTTTTATCCAAAGAGACTAACACTGAATTCAACGAAAAATATAAAATATACATCAAATAAAATAAAATACTTCTTTAATTGAAAGGAATAAATTATATTTCAATTTTTGCATTCGGCAGACACTTTTAATTTATTTTAATTTAATCATAATCTCTCTACTTTGTCCACTTTATCATACGTGTAATGCTACCTTAGGATTTGGCTTAAAGAAGGTGTTTTAAAATATGTGATGCCTTAAAATGCTGTCACAGTAGGGCGCTCACTAGGTTTGGGAGGGTGAAAATCAACCAGAGACCTTTAACATGTTATTGTGACAATCAACTGTACTGACTTATCAGACTCGACCAATCAAACGCTCCACTATGCCCCGCCCCTCCACTTCCGCCTCCTTTTCCCTTTCCTGTATGCCTTAACGTTCCACCAGCATTCTGAGGAATCTCATATCAGCCTGAATCACACATCCATTCCTGTATGTTACAGCGGCTCTGTCTGAATCAAAAACAGCTGATCCTGATCTGTCCGGTTTGATGCAAACACTTAATAGAATACAAACGCCAAAGCTCTATCTATCGTATCTCAATGGAAGTCAGCATACTGTGTTTGACCATAGACGTCCATTGTGATGCTGTTGATGGAGAATATCTTTAACATGGAGCATTCCTTTAAAACAGGTATTTTACAGATTTCTCTTGTATATTGTCTTTAAAAGAGCATTGACGGCAGAGTATTTTACAGATTTACAGTCTTAACCAGGCGTGACGTGATAAATATGTATATGTAAATCAGTACACACTAGCAACATCTCATTGGTCGAAAACTCAAGTCCACAACCAGATGACCTCAAAATGAGTTAAAACAAGTATTAAAATGGGGCAAAACTAAAAAAACAGTACTTGCGGCTGGAAACTAATTGCGTCATGCCTGGTTAGGAAACGACATGAAATACTGTTTCAAATGCCGTACAAAACTTACAATGTCACAGTCGCCTTGACCACAGATAGTCATGTTTTCTATAGTGTTTTTAAATGCTTTTTTACACTCTTCTGGGATTACACATTGACTGTATGGGACAAACACTGTCTTTACCCTTTAACTGCTTTGCACATTTCATGTGTGAGTCAGAATAGTGTTTTGTTAGATGTAGATGTCAAGTAAGTGTGTGTGTGTGTGTGTATGTGTGTATGTGTTTGTTTCTCTCTCCTTCACATCCAGTCTTACAGTCAAATCAGACTCATATCATGTCATTTTGGACTCCTGGGGTGTCCGATTTATCTGACTGTTAAGTATTTATTTTATTAAGTTATAACTTACATCCATGTGACGCTGTCCATCTCTGATTTTTGTTGTTTTATTTTTTATTTTTTGTATATAGGCCATCACTAAGAATGTAAATAACTTGTTACTGTACAGTGAAACCGTCTGTATTAAAACAAGCTCTGTGTAACTCGAAACTGCTGTCTTTTGTGTCATCTATCACACACATATATTTTTTTTAACTAAACAGACATAAATAACATTAAATGGTGTCATTGTGCTGTGCATATGTTTTTATTTTAATATTATTTATTATAAGAAAATGTATACAATAGTAAATAGTAATTTGCAATAATAAATTACATAGTACAGTGTCATTTTGCTGTATGTAATTTTCTATTGTTTTAAATGTTATACTAATTTAAAACCATATTTAATATAAATAATAAATTGTTTTATAGTGTCGTACTATACATATATATTTTATTTATTTAAAATAAAAACAAATTTGTTTTAACATTTTAAAAATATATTTTATAATAATTTAAAAGCAGTTCATTTTAAATAATACTTTACACTAAACTGTATCATATATATTCATTTTATTTTTTTAATAAAATATAATCTTTTATATTAATATTAATTTATAGATTTTTTTATTAAGTTGGCTTGAGAAAGCCAATTTACTGATCTACTATTTAAGATTATTATTATTATTCTTCTGAGCCAAATTTCAGTATCTGTCTCCTCCTAGAGCTTTCAAGCTAGAACCACCAAACTCGGCCCAGACTGGTCTGACTCGGTGTGCTGTATCTTTTTAGACTGATCCGGCTTACAGTTTTCGTAAACCAGACTTTCAAAGCCACCAAAAATCCCATAGACTTACATTGACAGAATGTTCAAATGAGCCAACACTCTTCAAACTCCCAGAATCCCTTGAGCCTCAATCAAGCTTCCCTTCTATGTTCTATTTCTAATCCATTTACACTCATTTAAGCTTCACTCTAATATTTCTAATCTTTCTAATCTAGCTAAATCATGCTAGCAATATGCTAGTAACTTGCTAATCATGTTAGAAACATGCTAGCAACTTGCTAATGATGCTAGAAACATGCTAGCAACTTGCTAATCATGTCAGAAACATGCTAGCAACATGCTAGTAACATGCTAGTCATGCTAGAAACATGTTAACAACTTGCTAATCATGTCAGAAACATGCTAGCAACTTGCTAATGATGCTAGAAACATGCTAGCAACTTGCTAATCATGTCAGAAACATGCTAGCAACTTGCTAATGATGCTAGAAACATGCTAGCAACTTGCTAATCATGTTAGAAACATGCTAGCAACTTGCTAATGATGTTAGAAACATGCTAGCAACTTGCTAATCATGTCAGAAACATGCTAGCAACATGCTAATAACTTGCTAATCATGGTAGAAACATGGTAGCAACTTTGCTAATCATGCCAGAAACATGCTAACGACATGCTAATCATGTTAGAAACATGCTAGCAACTTTGTTAATCATGCTAGAAACATGCTAGCAACTTGCTAATCATGTTAGAAACATGCTAGCAAGAAGCTAATCATGCTAGAAACATGCTAGCAACTTGCTAATCATGCCAGAAACATGCTAACGACATGCTAATCATGCTAGAAACATGCTAACAACTTTGCTAATCATGCCAGAAACATGTTAGCAACTTGCTAATCATGCTAGACACATGTTAGCGACATGCTAATCATGCTAGAAACATGTTAGCAACTTTGTTAATCATGCTAGAAACATGTTAGCAACTTGCTAATCATGGTAGAAACATGCTAGCAACTTTGCTAATCATGCCAGAAACATGCTAACGACATGCTAATCATGCTAGAAACATGCTAACAACTTTGCTAATCATGCCAGAAACATGTTAGCAACTTGCTAATCATGGTAGAAACATGCTAGCAACTTTGCTAATCATGCCAGAAACATGCTAGCGACATGCTAATCATGCTAGAAACATGCTAGCAACTTTGCTAATCATGCTAGCAACATGCTAGTAACATGCTAGTAATATGTTAATCATGCTAGAAACATGTTAACAACAAGCTAGTAACATGTTAGCCATGTTAAAAACATGCTAATCAAGCTAGAAACATGCTAATAACTTGCTAATCATGCTAACAACATTCTACTAACCTGCAAATTATGCTAACAACATGCCAATCATGCTAACAACATTGTAATCAGCCTATAAAAATTCAAGCAATAAGCTAATTATGCTAAAACATGTTAACAACATGTTAAATCATGTAAGCAATGTGTTAAATCATGCTAGCTGCTTCCATACTTTTACAACTGCTTCAAACTTTCAGGCTAGGCTTTCTCAAGCCAACTTAAAGTTTGTTCTCAAACTTTACTCATCTAGTTTTATTTATTATAAGTAATAAAGTACATGATGTCATACTGTCTAAATTATTTTTCAAAATATAAAATAGTCATTTTCTATTTTTACTATAAATATTAATACTATTATTTTCACAATAGTAATTTAATAGAAATGTATTATAAATAATTAATTACAGTGTGTAATGCCATTATACTGTACAAACATTAAACATAAGTCAGGCACGCACTGTGGCAGCACGAATTTTAAATTTTAAAATTTTAATTTAAACAAAATCGCAAATACATATGCATAATACTATCTTATACTATGGGCCTCAGTACACTTCTCATCATCAGCTACTTATCAGCAAATGTTCAATTATTTCAGATTTTTAAAAATATTCCTTTGTATCCATGTCTGTTCTCAATTAAAGGGGAAAAAAATTGAAAAACATTTTTGCGTTGGCCGGGAATCGAACCCGGGTCAACTGCTTGGAAGGCAGCTATGCTAACCACTATACCACCAACGCTTGGTGTTTTAAGGAAATTGACAGTTGCTTTTAAACACAACTGAAACATGTGATTCCTGCATTATAAAGTGTTTCTGTGTTGTATTATGAGTAACATAACAGCTTACCACATATATCATAATATAAGTGATGGTACTAAACATAATTTCGTCTATTTCCTCTTTAAATTCATTCAATTAGCATTAGCCTGATAGCTGTTGCATTCAAACACACAGACACCAACACACTTTCAAACAGCGCCTCTCTTCGATCTGCTCATTTAGTCTCTTTTACTCAAAAAAATCCAACATTACACCTTTGTGATTATCTTAGCTATTATATTTATCATATTAGCGTTTACCTGCCAGCGTACGTGTGTGATTTGATCAGTGTATCGGTGTGTGTTTTTGAGGTTTATCAGAAGCTAACAAGCTTTTCGCTTTAGACTGTTCACTTCTGGTTCAGAAATGGATTTATTTGGTGATCTTCCTGAACCTACAAATGATCCAGGTGAGTTAATTCACACTGATAATATAATAATCATTATCCTGCATGTGTTATATGTGTTAGGATTAGGGGTTAAATTTAGATTTTGGGCAGTGAGGTGTGCATGCAGTGCATGCTGCATGAACCTGTGTATCACCAACACACATTTTTACAAAAATAAACAATATAGTGTTTAATTTACTTACTAACGTGTTAAATTAATGTGATACATGCATATATACATGAAGTCAGAATACTGCAGAATACGTGAGTGCATGTAAATCTATGTCTGTGTTTCAAATCCTAGTGATCCTACCTCACAAGTGTGGCTCAAAAATGCTGTCTTGGTAGGCAGCTCACTTAATTTTAAAAAATAGCCTATGATGCATGGTTTTGGAAGTGATACAACATATCTGTCTCTGTTTTCAGTGTGAGTATTAGTGTTGGTTATGAAGTTTTATTGAACAGGTCCTGTTAAAGCCAAGCAGCCGGATGAGGGCACAGAGGAGGAACGAGGAGAGAAGAGGAAGAGAGATGTCAGTTTGGAGGAGACAGAGGTGGAAGATGAGAAACGAGAGGAAAAGAAAGTTTGTAAAGGTTTTCAGCTTTCCACACACATTGCGTTGCTGACAGAGAGAGTGTGTGTGTTTGGGATGTGTGTGTTTGTAGTAAAAGAGGGACGATCTGTGATCATCTCTGTCTCTTTCTGTTTGTTGTGTCTCAGCAGATCTTGCAAAGCTGATGGGTTTTGTCTCAGCGAGACGCGGTGAACGAGAGGAGATGCAAGATGCACACGTCCTGCTTCCAGACCTGACGGCCAGCGTCACCAACCTCCCCTCGCAAGTGTGAGTTATCTATCTATCTATCTATCTATCTATCTGTCTATCTATCCAGCCATCACCTGTTCATCTATCCATCCATCCATCCATCAATCATCTGTTGATCCATCCACCCATCACCTATTGATCCATCCATCCATCCATCCATCCTCCCATCACCCATTGATCCATCCACCCATCACCTATTGATCCATCCATCCATCCATCCATCCATCCTCCCATCACCCATTGATCCATCCATCCATCCATCCATCCATCCATCTATCCATCCCCTATTGATCCATCCGTCCGTCCATCTATCCATCATTTCATCCATCCTTTCATCTATTGATCCATCCATCCCTCACCTATTCATCCATCCATCCATCACCTATTGGTCTGTCCATCCGTCCATCCATCCATCACCTATTGATCCATCCATCTGTCTGTCTATCCATCCATCCATCACCTATTCATCCATTCATCTATTGATCCATCCTCCATCATCTTTTGATCTATCCATCATCTATCCATTCATCACCAATTGATCCATCCATCCATCCCCTATTGATCCATCCGTCCGTCCATCTATCCATCATTTCATCCATCCTTTCATCTATTGATCCATCCATCCGTCACCTATTCATCCATCCATCCATCCATCAATCCATCATCCATCACCTATTGATCCATCAATCCAACCTCACCTATTCATCATCCATCCATCCATCCATCACCTATTCATCCATTCATCTATTGATCCATCCTCCATCATCTTTTGATCTATCCATCATCTATCCATTCATCACCTATTGATCCATCCATTCATCCATCCATCACCTATTCATCCATTCATCTATTGATCCATCACATATTCATCCATCCATCAATCCATTCATCCACCCATCCATCCATCACCTGTTCATCTATTCATCCATCTATCCATCTATCCATCCATCCATTCATCACCTACTCATCCATCCATCCATCCATCCATCACCTATTGATCCATCCATCTGTCCGTCTATCCATCAATCCAACCATCACCTATTCATCCATTCATCTATTGATCCATCCATCCATCACATATTCATCCATCCATCAATCCGTCCATCCATCATCTTTTGATCCATCCATCTGTCATCTATCCATCTATTACCTGTTAATCCATCCATCCAGCCATCCAACCATCACCTATTCATCTATTCATCCATCTATCCATCCATTCATCACCTTCTCATCCATCTATCCATCTATCATCCATCACCTATTGATCCATCCATCCATCATCCATCCATCCAACCATCACCTATCTATCCATCCATCCATCATCTATTAATCCATCCATCCATCCATTTATCCATCCTTTCATCCATCAATCCATCCATCATCTTTTGATCCATCCATCATCTATCCATCCATTACCTGTTGATCCATCCATCCACCCACCCATCCATCCATCACCTGTTCATCTATCCATCCATCCATTCATCACCATCCATCCATCCATCAGCTATTGGTCCGTCCATCCGTCCATCCATCCATCACCTATTGATCCATCCATCTGTCCGTCTATCCATCAATCCAACCATCACCTATTCATCCATTCATCTATTGATCCATCCATCCATCACATATTCATCCATCCATCAATCCGTCCATCCATCATCTTTTGATCCATCCATCTGTCATCTATCCATCTATTACCTGTTAATCCATCCATCCAGCCATCCAACCATCACCTATTCATCTATTCATCCATCTATCCATCCATTCATCACCTACTCATCCATCTATCCATCTATCATCCATCACCTATTGATCCATCCATCCATCATCCATCCATCCAACCATCACCTATCTATCCATCCATCCATCATCTATTAATCCATCCATCCATCCATTTATCCATCCTTTCATCCATCAATCCATCCATCATCTTTTGATCCATCCATCATCTATCCATCCATTACCTGTTGATCCATCCATCCACCCACCCATCCATCCATCACCTATTCATCCATCTATCCATCTATCCATCCATCCATTCATCACCTATTCATCCATCTATCCATCTATCCATCCATCCATCCATCACCTATTCATCCATCTATCCATCTATCCATCCATCCATTCATCACCTATTCATCCATCTATCCATCTATCCATCCATCCATCCATCACCTATTCATCCATCTATCCATCTATCCATCCATCCATTCATCACCTACTCATCCATCTATCTATCCATCACCTATTGATCCATCTGTCCGTCCATCCATCTATCTGTATGTTTTTTGCAGATCTCGTCTTGCATACTTCGCTGTGTTTGATGGTCACGGTGGAGCTCGAGCGTCACAGTTTGCTGCTGAGAATCTCCATCACACGCTGGTCAGCAAATTTCCTAAAGGTAAATCCCATCCAATTTGATCCTCATCACACTTTAAGATACAATAATGAGCTGTTACCACAATGCATCATGATTTACAGGTGACGTGGAGAATTTGGAGAAGCTGGTGAGGAAGTGTCTGCTGGACTCCTTCCGTCAGACTGATGAGGACTTCCTGAAGAAAGCCTCCAGCCAGTGAGTTAAATGGTCCTGCTGGATATTAAATAAAGCACTTGAGAGTAAGTAAACACTGTATATGTGTGTGTTACAGGAAGCCTGCGTGGAAGGACGGCTCCACGGCCACCTGTATGCTGGTGGTTGATGATGTTCTGTATGTGGCAAACCTGGGAGACAGTAGAGTAAGTCTGAATACTAAAAATGTGCTCACCCTCAAGACATCCAAGATATAGATGAGTTTGTTTCTTCATCAGATTTGGAGAAATGATTCATTCCATCACTTGCTCACCAATGGATCCTCTGTAGTAAATGGGTGCCGTCAGAATGAGAGTCCAAACATCTAATAAAAACATCACAAGTAATCCACACCACTCCAGTCCATCAATTAACATCTTGAGAAGACAAAAGCTGCTTGTTTGTAAGAAACAAATCCATCATTACAACATATTAATTTCAAACCATTGCTAAAATATGAGTCCTCTATCCATAATAATGCTTCTTCCAGTCTCATTAAGTACTTGAATATGTAATTTTGAAATTTAAAGCCTGGAACACCCTTGAAAATAGCAATATTCCTGAAGAAGTACTTGAAAAGTGCTTGGATTATTGAAAGGCAATGTATCTATGAAATAAGTGTTTAATTTTTTCAATAAGCACATATCTTTTTACACAAAATTCACACACTTTTTTTTGGCCTATTTCACTTGATGTCAAAACTAACGAGCTAAGCCAGTAGTAGTACTAACTATGTCATGTACAGTAGTCAACATTTGAAGTGGATCAAAAGAGTTCATAAAAGTTGTCCTAAGACAAGAACAGGTATTGTTTTGGTTTAGGACAACTTTGATGAAAGGTTTTAATCCACTTAAAATGTTGACTACTGTAAACATGGCTGAAGACGTGAGAATAGGAACAGATGAACCGAATCAGTTGAGTGAGTCATTTATGCTGGAAGAGGTCCGATTGATTCAAACACGTGACTTCGATGATTCATTTCAAGTGATTCGCTAGCAAAAACCAGTTCAAATTAAAAAAGACATTCATTTTCAGATTTCGACATCGCTTGCAATGATTTTAAAAAGCACGTAGTGATGGGTGAAACAGAGCTTTTCGAAACTCCGAATCAGTTAAACCATTGCGTCGCAAAATGATTCACTGTTTCGAATCGCTCCAATCGGATCGAGTATCGCGAATCATTTGATTCGGATCGGGGCTTTAAATCGCGTATCGCGAATCATTTGGTTTAGATCGGAACTTCAGAGCGGGTTTAGGAATCATTTTGCGGATGAACGATTCGCGATCCACGCTCCGAGTCCTGGTCTGCGTCCCAATGTGTATACTATCCACTCAATTCTATGTGATACTAGTACATTTTAATACTATTTAGGGCAGATAGGGTGGATAGTATGCACATTGGGACGCAGGGCAGATCTGAAATGATGGTTCGGGAATCATTATTTAGATCGGAACTTTGAAGCATGGATCGCGAATCATTTGATTCAAATCGGGATTTCGGAGCGGTTTTGCTCCGATTTTTTTTTTTTTTTTCAAATTAAACAGTAGAAAACATCAAATCATTAAGGCAGCACAGTTATAAAAACAAAGAAAAAATAAAGTATATTTGCTTTATTTCTCTTTTTGTTTAAATTGACATCGTTGCATACTTTGCATGTGCTTCACTTTATTTTTGGCATTTTCTTTTATTAGTATATTTTTATTTATCAGTCTGTTTTTAGAATTTGTCCTTGAAAATCAAAAAAGTCCTGGAATTTAATTTTACAGAGCTGTTTTGGACTGTTTGGCTTGTAAATGGTGCTTGATTGTTTAGATTTCTTTCCTGATTCAGACCAGACCACTTTTTTTTTTTACAGGAGAGGAATCATTATTATGGATTTTGGACCGGAATTTTAGCTGGAAGCAACGGTTTGAAGTTAAAAACTCGATGGATTTGCTTTTTTGTCTTCTCACAATATTAACTGATGGACTGGAGTGGTGTGGATTACTTGTGGATTATTGTGATGTTTCTATCAGCTTTCAGTTTGGACATTGGACATTCTTTAAACATTAAATCTGATTCTGTTTCTCCTGATTTCAGCGAAGCCTGTGCTTAATTATCTTAAAAATAAAGCCACAGTGCAAAACAAATTTATATTTTGTCTGCGCATCAGGCAGTGCTGTGTCGTTTGGAGCAGGCAGAGGATTCTGGGAAGAGGAAGTGTGTGACTTTGGCTCTCAGTAAGGAACACAACCCCACCATATATGAGGAGCGCATGAGGATTCAGAGAGCGGGCGGCACGGTCAGGTGTGTGTGTGCAGATTTGGCCATCAGGAGGGATTCTGGGATGCGGGTCACGGTTGATGTAACCAGGTGTGTGTTTGCAGGGACGGCCGTGTGCTGGGAGTTCTGGAAGTGTCTCGTTCCATCGGTGACGGTCAGTATAAACGCTGTGGTGTGATTTCCACTCCAGACGTGCGGCGCTGTCAACTCAGTCGAAATGACAGGTGGGTGAAATTATTCTCACTATTATGTGGTTTCAAACCTGTAGGAGTTTGTTTGAGGATTAAGTGTGTTGTGTGTGTTTTTAGGTTTGTTCTTTTGGCATGTGATGGGCTTTTTAAAGTGTTTTCTGCAGACGAGGCCGTTCAGTTCGTCCTCAACATTATAGAGGTGTGTATTATTAAATATTATTTTAATTTACTTCAACTTGATGTATACTAAAATGACAAAAAAGCTTTAACTGAAATAAAATTTAATAAAAAAAATAAATGAATAAAATCCATTTTTATTTTGTAATAAAAATTACAAAAACACAACAAAATGACTAAAACGAACTAAAAAAATAAATAAATAAAATGAATAACATCTATAATAGTATCTTGATAATAAAATATCTCTGCTTTGTGTAATGCTAAAATGTTTTTATTTTTTAGAATGAGACTGTGGAGCAGAAGGAGGGGCAGAGCGAGGAGGCGGGGCGATTTGAAGCCGCTTGTCAGCGATTGGCCAGTGAGGCAGTGAGGCGGGGCAGTGCAGACAACGTCACTGTCATTCTGGTCTCTATTGAATTTTGAAATCATGACACAAACACACACACACACTTCAATTCAGAATATTTTCTGTTACACAAACACACACAGACACACATGAATGCATGAATTCAGATGTGGTAGATTGAAATGAAAATGTGGTTTATTATAGAGATGTTTGAATCTCAACTTGATTTTTATTTTTATTTTTTTTTCCCAAAGCAGAGCTTTTGAAAACACTGTGTCAGATTTTAGTATTTGTGCTGTTTGGCAGCAAATACTAAATAATAAACTTTTATACAATCTCACAATTTCTGTGTCCTCTCTAAATTCTGTGTGTGCCAGAATGTTTGTTAGTGGATAGTTTCATCATAGCGCAATGTCATTTTATATGTTTGTATTTTAAGAGTGAGTGTGCATTGATTGTTTAAAACATCAGCACTATCAAACCTACTGGAACACTGTTTAAAGAGCTTTATTTATTTTTTAGATCTCTAATTTATGTTAATATAAGTGCACATTTGGGATTTTCTTTTATTTTAGATTTTATTGTTTATTTAGAATGTTATTTTTTTATTTATTTTATTATTTAGATTTAGTTATTTTGTTTTATTTTCATTTAATTTATTTATATTTTACTTGTTTTGTTAAATATTATTTTATTTTTAATTTTTAAATTTTATTTTAGATGTCATTTTATTTTATTTTATTTACTTTCCATTTTTAGATTTTCTTTTATATTTTGATTGTACTGTATTTTATTTTTTATTTTATTTTGTTATTTTATTTTACTTTATTTTAGTTTAAGTTTTATTTAATTGTATTTTAAGTGTTATTTTATTTTAGATTTATTTATTTTGTTATATTTTTCTTTAATTTATTTCTGTTTTACTTTTTATTTTGTTTTAGAATTTATTTGATTGTGTTTTAAATGTTATTTATTTATTTATTTATTTTTATTTTAGATGTCATTTTATTTGATTTCATTATTTTCCATTTTTAATTGTAATCGGTTTTAGATTTTCTTTTATATTTTGATTGTACTGTATTTTATTTATTTTATTTTACTTTTTGTTTTGTTTTAGATTTTATTGTATTTTAAGTGTTATTTTATTTTAGATGCACTTTTTTTATTTTCATTTTATTTATTTCTACTTTACTTTTTGTTTTGTTTCAGATTTTATTTTATTGTATTTTAAATGTTATTTTATTTTAGATTTTTTATTTATTTTATGTCATTTTATTTTATTTCATTTTTTTCCATTTTTAATTGTAATCGGTTTTAGATTTTCTTTTATATTTTGATTGTACTGTATTTTATTTATTTCTATTTTACTTTTTGTTTTATTTCAGATTTTATTTTATTGTATTTTAAGTGTTATTTTATTTTAGTTTTTTTTTTTTAAAATTTATTTTATGTCATTTTATTTTATCTCATTTCTTTTCCATTTTTAATTGTAATCCGTTTTAGATTTTCTTTTATATTTTGATTGTACTGTATTTTATTTATTTTGTTTTACTTTTTATTTTGTTTTAGATTTTATTGTATTTTAAGTGTTATTTCATTTTAGATGTATTTATTTTGTTTTATTTTCATTTTATTTATTTCTGTTTTACTTTTTGTTTTGTTTCAGATTTTATTTTATTGTATTTTAAATGTTATTTTATTTTAGATTTATTTATTTTATATGTCATTTTATTTTATTTAATTTTGTTTCTTTTTTTCCCCCAATTTTGAATTGTAATTTTTTAATGTATTTTGATTGTACTGAGTTTTATTTTTTATTACGTTATTTTATTTCACATTTTGTTTTGTTTTAGATTTTATTTTATTGTATTTTAAATGTTATTTTATTTTAGATTTTTTTATTTATTTTACATGTCATTTTATTTGATTTCATTTTTTCCCCCAATTTTTAATTGTAATTTTTTAATGTATTTTGATTGTACTAAGTTTTATTTTTTATTACGTTATTTTATTTCACATTTTGTTTTGTTTTAGATTCTATTTTATTGTATTATAAATGTTATTTTATTTTAGATTTAAATGTTAGTTATTTTAGATGTCATTTTATTTTTGTAATTCTGTTATTTTAATTGTATTCTGTTATAGATTTTCTTTTATTATATCTGTCTATTTAGCGTTTATTTGTTGTTATAATTCATGCTTTTATTTTGAAAATGCCGGACCGGACATCTTCTACGCCGTTGACTTCCGACACCGGAAAAGGGATTCGCATCAACATGAACAAACAGCTCCGCAGCTGTCACCGCAGCTCGACACTGACTCGTACATCGCAAAGAACTTGAATTGAATGGTTTAATTAATCGAGTGCTTCAGTCTGGTGTGTGTGTATCGTCTGCAGTGTGTGATGCAGCGCAGGTTTCCTGTCAGTCCGTCGCTCAGTGAGTGTTTCTGACAGAGATAACGGAGGTAACGGCTCACGGATGATGATCTGCAGCGGAGACAGTGATGCGCTCACAGCTCACACCTCAAGCAGGACTCGTTCGTGTCTGGATAATGTCTTATAGTGCGTCAAATAGTTTCTAACACTTGAGTTCATAGGGACAGAGCGAAACATGGACACTTTCCTGGACTTCGAGGAGTGCATCAGAGACTCTCCTGCCTTCAGGTATCAGTAACACCGCGGAGGATTCGTCAGATGTGCATAAAGCAGCACCTACTGTACTGCAGAAAATTATTTAATACTTAATACTATATTAATTTAAACCTAAAATGTTGATATGTAAATAAAAACAGCTCATGAAGATGTCATTTGTGAACTACCCATCATGCTTTGGGGTTGGACAGTGTATCTATGGTCTAGTACCAGTGCAGACAAATATGTGTGTGTGTGTTTGCAGGCAGTCTCTGGATAAATGCGAGAGTGATGTTGCAGAACTGGAGAGTCGTGTGGAGAAAGTAAGGGATTAAATTCATTTTTCTAGTGTTTCTTAGTGTGCCGAACAATTTTTGTTTCATATGTTTATGTTATTATATCATATCCTTACATTTTTAGATTTTACTATTTTTTACTTTATATTTTGGTATAGTCATGTTTTTATATTATATTTTAGTTTGTTTTTGTTTTATAGTATCTTGTATATTTTTCTATTGTATTTTATAATAGTCATGTTTTTTTATAATATATTTTACTTTCCTTTTTTGTTTTATATTTTATTATGTATTTTAATATATATTTGTTGTATGGTATTCCTTACTATGTATTTTTATATTTTAATATAGTCATATTTTATATTATATACTAGTTTACATTTTTGTATTTTGTTATAGTCATGGTTTATATAATATTTAAAATTTATAGTATTTTTTATTAGTATTTGTATATTATATTTTATTATACTTTACTGTGTATTTTTATTTATTATTTTTATATTATATTTTAGTTTGTTTTTGTTTTATAGTATCTTGTATATTTTTCTATTGTATTTTATAATAGTCATGTTTTTTTATAATATATTTTACTTTCCTTTTTTGTTTTATATTTTATTATGTATTTTAATATATATTTGTTGTATGGTATTCCTTACTATGTATTTTTATATTTTAATATAGTCATATTTTATATTATATACTAGTTACATTTTATTATACTTTACTGTGTATTTTTATTTATTATTTTTATATTATATTTTAGTTTGTTTTTGTTTTATAGTATCTTGTATATTTTTCTATTGTATTTTATAATAGTCATGTTTTTTTATAATATATTTTACTCTTCTTTTTTGTTTTATATTTTATTATGTATTTTAATATATATTTGTTGTATGGTATTCCTTACTATGTATTTTTATATTTTAATATAGTCATATTTTATATTATATACTAGTTTACATTTTTGTATTTTGTTATAGTCATGGTTTATATAATATTTAAAATTTATAGTATTTTTTATTAGTATTTGTATATTATATTTTATTATACTTTACTGTGTATTTTTATTTATTATTTTTATATTATATTTTAGTTTGTTTTTGTTTTAAAGTATCTTGTATATTTTTATATTGTATTTTATAATAGTCATGTTTTTTTATAATATATTTTACTTTCCTTTTTTGTTTTATATTTTATTTTGTATTTTAATATATATTTGTTGTATGGTATTCCTTACTATGTATTTTTATATTTTAATATAGTCCTATTTTATATTATATACTAGTTTACATTTTTGTATTTTGTTATAGTCATGGTTTATATAATATTTAAAATATATAGTATTTTTTATTAATATTTGTATATTATATTTTATTATCCTTTACTGTGTATTTTTTATTTATTATTTTTATATTATATTTTAGTTTGTTTTTGTTTTATAGTATCCTGTATATGTTTCTATTGTATTTTATAATAGTCATGTTTTTTTATAATATATTTTACTCTTTTTTGTTTTATATTTTATTATATTTTTTTAATATATATTTGTTGTATGGTATTCCTTGCTGTGTATTTTTATATTTTAATATAGTCATATTTTATATTATATACTAGTTTTTTATATTATATATTAGTTTATATTTGTATGTTTTTAGTATATTTGTATTTTATAGTATTTTTCAATTTCTATTTTTATGTTGAATTATTGTCATGTTTTATAGTATACTTTACTGTATATTTTTATATTTTATTAGAGTCATGGTTTATATTTTATTTTATTTTTAATTATGCTCATGTTGTATAGTGTACTTTACTGTGCATTTTTATATTTTATATTTGTATATTATATTTGTATAATATCTGTAGTATTTATTCATTTTTATTTCAGTTATTTTAGTACAATTTAAATTAGATGAAAAATAAATGTAAGGTTTTGTTTTTATGTATTTTTTTATTTTTATATTTTCTATTTTTATTGTGATTTTAGTTAATGTTTTGGTAATTTAGCTGAGGTTTTTATTAGTTTTTGTCTTTTTTAAATGTCTAGTTTTTGTTTTTTTAATATCTATGTAATTTTTATTCATTTTTATTACAGTTTTAGGTCAAGTTATTTTAGTACAATTTAAACTAGATGAAAAAAAAATTAAGGTTTATTTTTTATATATTTTTATTTTTATTTCAGTTAATGTTTTAACTCATGTTGTATAATGTATTTTACTGTGGATTTTTATATTTTATTATAATCATATTTTATAGTATATATTAGTTTATATTTATATATTATACTTTATTATAGGCACATATATGATATTTTATTTTCATCTGTGCAGGTGATGAAGCTGTGCGGTCAGATGGTGGAGGCAGGTCAGAACTACACCTCCTGCAATCAGCTTTTCCTATCCGGCCTGGCCGAGTTTACGGCATATCATAAGAGCGACGGTGTTATTCTGGTAAGCACCGATGTCTGATGGGTCGATGGGCTTTTTGACCAGACCTCTCAAGTTGACCTCTCATTGTTTGTGTGTCTGTAGAATTGCTTGCGTCAGTTCAACCAGGGGCTGCAGGAAATGATCCAGTTTCAGACGGTGAGTGTGTTCTAAATACATTTGTACTTGGCAATGTCAAAAAATGTATTTGTGCATTAAAAATGATGTTTTCTTGCAGATGCTGTTTGATCAGACTCAGAGAGCCATTACCCAGCAGCTCACAAACCTGCTTTCACAGTACGTCACATCACACACGCACATGCGTTCGCACACTTTCACTGCATTAAAGCATCGGTTTGTTCTGTGACAGGTTTATGCCGCAGATTCGCGACACTCGCCGTGAGTTTGTTCGGATCGGAGATGATCTCGATGCTGCTGTTGTGAAAAACGCTCAGGTCGGTCGACACAAACCTGCTGACGCCGAAAAAGCGACTCACCTGCTGCTCGCCACGCGCAAATGTTACCAGCACTTCGCCCTGGACTACTGCCTGCAGGTACTTCAAATTATATGATACATTTTATAGCACTTGGTTTTTCCCTAAAATCCACATGAGTGTTATTGTATTATCATTGAGAGACTATTATTATAGTTTGTATTAATATTTAGTTTTTTTATTTTAATTTTAGTTGACATTTTAGTATTTTAACTGTGTTTTTGTATTATTATTATTTTTTTAATTCATATTTTTATTTCAGTTTAAGGTAAGTTATTTTAGATAAAAAATAAATTTAAGGTTTTATTATTATTATTATTTTTTTTTTCATTTTTATATTTTTAATATTTATTTTAATTTTAGTTAATGTTTTAGTAATTTAGCTGAGGTTTTTGTCTTTTTTTAATGTTTTAATGCCATTTTTATTAGTTTTTGTCTTTGCTTTTTATTAAATATGTCTATATAGTTTTTACTCATTTTTATTAAAATTTTCGTTATTTTAATAAATCATCTTAAACTCAATGAAAATGAGAAATATTGTCTTGGCAGCTAGAAAAAATAAGTTTAAGGTTTAATGTTTTATAATAATAAAATAAATAATATACTATTTTATATATATATATATATATATATATATATATATATATTTCAATTTTTATTTTATTTTTTAATTTTTTAGTAATTTAGATGTGTTTTTTTGTTTATTATTATTACTATTTTTATTTTTAATATATCTGAATGGTTTTTATTTCAGTTTTAGTTTTAGGTACTTTAGTACATTAGGTTAATGTAAACAAAAATAATTAAAATAATTAATAATAATAAAAATATATATTTTTTGGCAGCTTAATAGGTTTAAGGTTTTTTAATATTTTATTTTATTTTATTTTATTTTATTTTATTTTATTTTATTTTATTTTATTTTATTTTATTTCAGTTAACTTTTATTTCATTTCCAGGAACAAAAATGCTTTTTATGGTTTTAGTTTTAGTCTTCTATAATAACCCTGGCTAGCATATAATCTTAGTCAAGCAAAACCATTTTAATGTAGTTTTACTAGATAATTTTCTGACCTGTACTGTAGAATGAAACAAGCTGTTGTAGTTGCTACTGTACCTTTAAGACTGGGAAAATTCGGGGCAGGTCACTAAATACTGAATGATATATAAATGTGGGTGGACTTATGATAATCAGCTCATGATTGTGATGTCATAATCATACTGTTTTTGCATAAAAATGTTCTGGGTGAGTCTGAGTTTTGAGTTCAGAATGTAACAGTATTGGCAGAAGAGTGAAGTAATGTTAGCTGCAGGAATGAAGCTGATTGGCTGCTTCATATTGTTTGGTTTGACTCAGATCCTGTTTGCTCTGGATTGACATAATGAACTCTGATTCCAAATATGGCACATGTTAAACATCACTCAAACACCACCTGATACCATCAGCTCTAAGTTTTGTTGAAAATGTTGTTGTTACGGTATAAATTCTGATAATCATACTACACAACAAAATAAACAATTAAAAAAAAAGTTTATGTCATTCTCTCTCTCTCTCTCTCTCTCTCTCTCTATATATATGTATATGTATATGTGTGTTTATATTATATATTTTTATTTTATCATTTAAAAAAAATTATTTATTTATTTTTAAATATTAATTATTATTATTTATTATTTAATTCTGTATTTTTTTTTCCTGAATGAAGGAAAAAGGAAAAAATAATTAATGAATGTATTTAATTAATTAATTTTTTTTTTATTTTTCCCTACATTTCTACTTTATTATTTTATTAATGAGAAATAAAATATTTAGCTTTATTTATTTGTTTATTTATTTAATTTAAAAAAATGTAGAGTAAAATAATGTATTTTTTTAATGTTTTTTTTTTTTTTTTTTTTGGCCATTTATCATTTTATTTGTTTATTTTATTATTTTATGAGGGAGAAACATTCCCCAGAAAATAAGTGAAATGTATTGTTTTTCTTTATTCTTTTCTTGCAGTTAAATAATTTCAAGGTCCAACAGAAGCTGGATATTCTGAATTCGGTGAGCTATTTATTTAAAAAAAAAATGGGTTTGTAAATACAATAACATCCTGTAGGTTGACTAAAATCTTCTTTTTTTTTTCCCCTCAGGTCTTCTCGTATTTTCACGCTCAGTACACGTTTTTCCACCAGGGATTCGATTTGCTGAGAGATCTAGAACCGACCATGAAGACGATGGCCTCGCAGGTCACATATAAACACTCAGCAGATATTCATATTTACTCACACACTCTATTTACACTCCACACACACATAAAATAAACCCTATACGTGCACGCACAGTGTTTTATTAATCATGTTTTATGGATGTTGTAGTTAAATATGAGTAATGTCTGTTTGCAGCTCTCTCAGCTGTCGTCTGACTGCACTGCTAAGAAGAAAGACCTGGAGAACACACACCTGCTCGTCCAGCAGAGGGTGAGACAATAACGATAAGCATGTTACAAACACATTTGCGGTTCAGCTGGAGTCTGTAGTTTCGAGGTCATTTATATGCTAAAAATACATATTTGCAGACTAAAATATTGATAACGTCATCATACTTCAATGAAATGATTTCTGGAATGAGAACGTCACTAAATTATAAACACCACATACTGCTTTTTCGCAATTATAAAAATCTAAAAATACTAAATACAAGATGCATTTGCTTGAGAAGCATATTAAGCCTTATTTTCTAAAAAATGTAATTGAAATTTAGTGAATTGGTGCTTAAAAGGAAAAAAAAATTGTCAATGAGGCAATAAAAATAAATGTAATTAATTAAAATAATATAATAAAATAAAAATATAATAAATATAATTAAAATAAATAATTCAGAGGGGAAACTAGATTATTTTTTTTTACCCCACTGACTGACATTTCATGTTGTTTTAAGCATAAACACACTGAATTTTGAAAATTGTTTCAGTAAACGTTGTAATATCTTAAGTAATTCAGCTTCTCAAGTGAATGTGTCTTTATTTAGTAATGCTTAAAATAATGAGGAAGAAAATCATTTTTTGTTGTATAATAATTATTATAACCATGGTTATTAATATTAAAAAAAAAAAAACTATTGAAGCTAATAAAATGCCAAAAACACACAACAAAATGACTAAAATTTAAATTAAAATATAAACGGAAAATATACAAATAAAAACGAATATGGACAAAATATGAACAAAAAATATAGTAGTATGTCAGTATTAATGGAGTAACACTATTTATAACTTTTTAAATGGGTATGTCAACATGGTATTATGATTATATTATCAGGTATAAGGAAATTTGTCTTTGTTAATGGTTGTTGTTTGTTAGGACGCATCTGGAGAAGCGGTTATTGTGTGTAATCCGTCTGATGGAGGAACGATTAAGGGCTACCTGTTCAAACGCTCACGCAAGAAGAACAAGACCTGGAAGAGGTGAGAATTTTTAATTTTATATATAAAAAAAAAATTATATATATATAATTGTGTTTGTATCATTTTGATTAGCTGTGTTTTTTTGTTTTTTTTTATTAATTTTTGTTTCAGTTTTAGTTGTAATTATTTTAGTACATGAAAAAGAAAAAAAAAACATTTCAGTGGCAATTAGCTTGAAATAAAATAAGCATATGATTTTTTTATTATTTTATTTAATTTCAGTTATTGTATTTTTTTTATTTCAAGTAACGAAGAGTTTATTTGCAAAAACATGCAATTTCTTTTTTGCAAAAAACATGCTTTTTATTATGTTATAATGTTTTATTGCGTTAACTGTAGTTTTTTTTTAATTATTTTTACTTAATTAAAATAACCCATCTGCAGTTCGATTGAGATTAATTGGAATGCACAATGAAAAAACATGATTTTTGAAAATTGTTAAAAATGGAGTTATCTGTTTTTGCAAATGAACTCTTCAAATGTTTTTATGGTTTTATAGTTTTTTAGTTAACTTTTATAACCCTGAAGAGACAGAGATCTGTTTACTTTATTGTATCAAAATCACATGCTGAAAAAAGGTTCATAATTACTTTATTACGTCTCTCAGGTGCTGGTTTTCCACTGAAAATAATCAGTTAATCTACTCAAAATCGCACAAGGTAAACCATCATCTATGTCAGTCTAGAACGGAGTCATAATATTAATGTTTTTCTCTCGTTTCACATAGTGTGTTTGTGTTTCAGGAGCAGCCGGTGGTTTTGTTCGATGATCTGCGTCTGTGTGCGGTCAAATCTCTGGATGTGATCGACCGCCGTTTCTGTTTTGAGCTGCTGTCGGTGCAGAAGTAAGATAATAAAACACTCACACAGATCAGTCCAGCACTGAAAACAACTGTAGGATTTACTTTAAAGCCATTTCCACTCAGAAATAGCTAGTAAATTCACAAATAATTACAAACAAACAGCAACACTGAATTACGTGTGAATTCTTGATGTAGAAACGCAGGAAGTATTTAGCATTTTCCAGTAATCTTTGTTTTATTTCTTATGAAAAACTGTGTCCTTCTGGATTAATACCTGCTTCAGACTCAGTATTAAAGGAGAAGTCCACTTCCAGAACAACAATTCACAAATAATTTACTCACCCCCTTGTCATCCAAGATGTTCATGTCTTTCTGTCTTCAGTCGTAAAGAAATTATGTTTTTTGAGGAAAACATTTCAGGATTTTTCTTCATGTAATGGATTTCATTGGTGCCCTGATTTTGAACTTCCAAAATGTAGTTTAAATGCAGCTTCAAAGGCTCTAAACGATCCCAGCCGAGGAAGAAGGGTCTTATCTAGCGAAATGATCGCTCATTTTTTTCGAAAAATAAAAATTTGTATACTTTTTAAGCACAAAAGCTTGTGAAGCACAGGTTCTGGGATGCGTGTTCACGTACTATTGAATCACACTGAAAGGTCATACAGACCCAGTGTTTACAAAGCGAACGCACAAAGACTAAGACAGTGCAAGTAAGTCAAACGCTGTTTACAAACAAAAAGGTACAACGATGTTGGACGATTCTGAAGTTGTAGGAGAAAATAAGATGGAGTTTTTCGCCATACTCTACCTTTTTGAGCCGGAGTACACAGACGATGAACTTAGACGTGATTCGTAGTAGTATTGGGAAGTTCGGATCATTTTACCGACTCTCACTACAAAGAGCCGAAATTCACTGACAAGCCGCGCAATATCGCGTACATTATCGCCTGCGATAATGAATGCGATATTGCGCGGCTTGTCAGTGAATTTCGGCTCTTTTGGCTCTTTGTAGTGAGTGCCGCTCCATAATGCACGTGATGGAAATTTACGACTAATCACGGAACCGGCATTACTGAAGAGATGCGCATCATAATCGCATGCGATTAATTGCACAGCCCTACTCGAAACAGGTGAACTAATTCCAGTACAGAACCTAATAGGATGCTGCGCATGCACGACTGAACGAATCACTCCCTGAGACGACTCGTTCTTAACGAGTCACATTAAAGATTCGATTAAAATGAGCGAATCATTTAAGAACATGCATCCCAGAACCTGTGCTGCACGAGCTTTTGTGCTTAAAAAGTATACAAATTTTTATTTTTCGAAAACAATGAGCGATCGTTTTGCTAGATAAGACCCTTCTTCCTCGGCTGGGATCGTTTAGAGCCTTTGAAGCTGCATTTAAACTACATTTTGGAAGTTCAAAATCAGGGCACCAGTGAAGTCCATTATATGAAGAAAAATCCTGAAATGTTTTCCTCAAAAAACATAATTTCTTTATGACTGAAGACAGAAAGACATGAACATCTTGGATGACAAGGGGGTGAGTAAATTATTTGTAAATTGTTGTTCTGGAAGTGGACTTCTCCTTAAATCATATTTTTTCTACTAATTGTGTCTGCTAAATCTGTCAGATGTATTTAAATATCTTAAAATGTGCTGAACTGATTGACACCTGGAAGCATTATTTGCATTTTACACAATGTTTATTATAAAATCGGTAGTTGCGGTCCAGTCTTCTAGTTGAAGGATGGCTGTTTATACAGACACAGATTTGTAAAGCGTGTGTGTGTTTGTGTGCGCAGGTGTTGTGTGTTACAGGCTGATTCGGAGGAGCTGAAGCTGGCGTGGATTAACGCTGTTCAGGGCTGTATAGACTTGGCATATCGAGATCAATTAACAGATCAAAACACTCAGGTACAGCACACACATTTGTACACTATACTTGAGTATTTTGATATACATACACTGCTGCTCAGACGTTTGGGATCAGTAGGTTTTGTGAAGATGTTTCTTATGCTCATCAAGGCTGCATTAATTTGATCAAAAATACAGAAAAAACAGTAATATTGTGAAATATTATTTCAGTTTAAAATAACTGTGTTGTATGTGAATTTATTTTAAAATGTAATTTATTTCTGTGATATAAAGTTGAATTTTCAGCATCATTACTCCAGTCTTCAGTGTCACATGATCCTTCAAAAATCATTCTAATATACAGATTTATTTATGATTTTTAACAATATAACAATATAAACTAACATCTAAAAGTTTGTGATTCAGTAGATTTTTGTTCTTTCTTTTTTTGAAAGAAATTAATACTTTTATTCACCAGTGATGTGTTAAATTAATACGAACAGATTTACGTTGTTAGAAAAGATTTATATTTTGAATAAATGCTGTTCTTTTTAACTCGTTACTCATCAATGAATCATGAAAAAAATATTTGGCAGCGCAGCTGTTTCCAACATTGATAATTCTAATAATAAATCAGCATATTAGAATGATTTCTGAAGGATCATGTGACACTTAGGACTGAAGTAACATCTGATGAAAATTCATCTTTGCATCACAGGAATAAATTATATTTTAAAGTATATTAAAATAAAAACCATTATTTTATGTTGTAATAACATTTTTGCAATATTACTCTTTTTCTCTGTATTTTTGATCGCCTAAATGCAGGCTTGATGAGCATAAGAGACTTCTTTAAAAACATTTCCTTTTTTTTTTTTTTTTTTGTTATAATTCAGTTTCACAAAAGGTGTTATTTACATGTCATTTGCATATTGTGTGTGTTTAGGTGAAGGAGAACTCCACCCCTGCGCCTGTTCCGGAGCCGCCCCCTCACCCCCCCTGCTCTGGGTGTGGCTCTCCGCGGCAACGGTAACCAGCGCTGCTGTGACTGCGGGGAGGCGGAGCCTCGCTGGGCCAGCGTTAACCTCGGCATCACCATGTGCATCGAGTGCTCTGGGATCCACAGGTGATGTCTGATCATCTGCTGTGTTTAAATGACACACTATACACTGTGTGCTTATTCTGTGCGCTCTATTATTTCTATTTCAACTGTCTGTGACAGTTGAGTGCATGAAGTGTCTAACATTTTTTTAGACTAATAGTCAAATCTGGACTTTTGAAGTGCACTTTTTCTTTTTGGAACACATTATCATATTTTTAAAACGGCAATTCTAAAAACGGCATAGAATAGTGCACAGGTTGAGACGACTTCGGACGTACATTGAATGTCCACAAAAGGTTAATAAAACCAAATTAAAACCATAAAAACATTTTTGTTGTTTAAAATAAAATAAACAATAAATGAAATAAAATATAAAATATTTTAACTTATTTTATTTCAGCTAGTTGCCAGGAAAACATTTCTCATTTTCGTTTTGTTTAACTTGATGTACTAAAATAACTAAAATAAAAATGAATAAAACCTGTATAAACGTATTTAATTAAAATATACAACTAAAAAAATTCAACTAAATTACTTAAAATTAAAATAAAAACAGGAATTATAAACTTATATTAAATAACTAAGAAAACTAATGAAAATATTAAAACTTTAAATTGTAAATGAAAATTTAAATAGAAAAAAATATAAATAATAAAATAAAATAAATAATAATAATAAACCTGATTCAAAATATTAATAAAACTATAATATCTCAGTGATACTGAGATATTATAGTTTTACTAATATTTAGTTTTATTAATATTTATTTTCCAATACCATATTTCTTTTACTGTTTTTAATTTTACGGTGTATTATTATTATTATTATTATTATACAAAATTAATATTTTTTTGTTGTGTATTAACAGTGCAGAAACTAGACTGTAACATTCACAACTTAGAAAAGTCTAAGCAACTAACTTTTACACTGGTAATTTGTGTTTATGAACCAGTAAACACAGATAATTTAAGTATAGTTTTATTGACTGTATTACACATGAACTCTATGATATTGAATGGTTTTATATGTGTAAATACAAGGTTTTTGGTTTGTGTTGACAGGAGTCTCGGCGTTCACCTGTCCAAAGTTCGATCGCTCACTCTTGATTCCTGGGAGCCGGAACAGTTAAAGGTTCGTCATTCAGTCCGAATGGCCTGATTTAATTTTCATACACATCATTTTAACTATTTGTTCCAAATACATTGCTTCAAAACTTAGTTACAGCACATAGTGTCAGTTTTAGGTCACTGGAGCGCACTCAATGTCAAATGGCAGGCAACAAAGCGTGTACAATTATAAAAATGAGAAATATTGCTCCATAACATTCATTTTAACTGTGGTCTCTGATGTTTTTTTTATTACTAGTCTCAGCTGTTTAATGCATCTGATTTTGAAATTATGTACTTCTGTTTTGCCATTGGTTGATCTGTGTCTTAAACTCCGCCTACACAGCTGCTTTGCGTTTTGGGTAATGAAGTCATTAATGGCATTTATGAGCGTAACCCAGCAGATGGACTGCAGAAGCCCAGCGCAGACAGTTCACGGTACGAAACAGGAAGTGTTTATTTAACACACGTTATATTTACAACACATGTTATATTAATTGCTTTGAATGCTTAAATGATAATTTTCATCGTCTCCATCAGGCAAGATAAAGAACAGTGGATCCGGTTTAAGTATGTGGAGAAAAGGTTTGTGACACGTGATCCTGATGGTCCTGATCCTGGTGAGTGCTTGTTTTGTTTATCTTTTATAAAAGTTCTTTTATATTCTTTTAAATATTAAACATCTCATATGTTTCCGATAATTATTTTATTATTAAAATAATAATTTTAATTTAGAATTATTACATTAATTTTTTGAAATTGATTTAATTATTGATTAAAATAATATTGTGAAATTAAAATAAAAATATAATTAAATATAATATAATTTTTAATTAAAATTATATAATTATTTTCATCGATTAAATTATTGTAGCATTAAAATGTTTTTTTTTAATTTAAAATTATTTTATGTTCTATCTATTTATTCTCTTTATTTATATATTATTATAAAATAGTATAAAAATAATAAATTAATAAAATAATCTTTATAATATTAAATATATTGTAATATTTTAACATTTGTTAATTGCAATTACATTTAATTAAATTATCTTTACCTAAAATGATATAATTATTTTAATTAATATTTTATCATTAAAATAATAAAAAAAAATAATTTATAATTATTTGTATTAATTAAAATATTTAATTATTAAAATAATACAAATTTTTACATTTTAAAATTATTTTAATTCGATCTATTTATTCTTCATGCTGGAGCCTATCCTGGTGCCTCTGGCTAATTCTTTTAATTAATTAAAATAATATAAAATTAATAAAATAATGTTTATAATATTAAATATATTGTAATATTTTAACATTTTTTAATTGCAATTACAATTAATTAAATTAGCAAAATTAATTTAAAATTATTTTAATTCCATCTATTTCTTTTCCATGCTGGAGCCTATCCTAGTGCCTCTGGCTAATTAATTTAATTATTAATTAAAATAATATAAAAATAATAAATTAATAAAGTAATGCTTATAATATTAAATATACTGTAATATTTTGACATTTGTAAATTGCAATTACATTTAATTAAATTAGCTTTCATTAAATGATATAATTATTTTAATTAATTAAAATGGTATCTTTAAAATAATACAAAAAATTACATTTAAAATTATTTTAATTCCATCTATTTATTTTCCATGCTGGAGCCTATCCTAGTCCCTCTGGCTAATTATTTTAATTATTTTTTTAAATAATATAAAAATAATAAATTAATAAAATAATGTTTGTAATATTAAATATATTGTAATATTTTAACATTTGTTAAGTGCAATTACATTTAATTAAATGACATTAAATTATACATTAAGTTATATACATTTAATTTTAATTATAAATATTTGAATTATTTTTTGTCGTAGAAACGGTAAAACTGCGGGCCGGTGAGAGGCTGTATGAGGCGTCGCTAAGCGGTGATCTTGTTGCCATGGCGACAACGCTGGCAGAGGGTGCGGAAGTAAACTGGAGTAATCCTGAGCGGGAGGGACGGACGGCTCTGATTGGTTCAGCCATCGGGGTGAGTGACAGCTGAAAGTCTGAGTAATGTTAAATGTGTGTATTCGCTATTTAATCAGTGTTATGTTTTTTCTCTGGCAGGGCTCTCTGTTGGCATGTGAGTTTTTGTTGCAGAACGGCGCTAATGTGAATCACAGGGATCAGCACGGACAGGGAGCTCTGCACGCTGCCGCCACCTACGGACACACGGGGTACTGTGACTATGAGAATGATTTTGTGCATTTGAGAGCTCAGATACATTTATTAAGCAAGTAAATGATGTTTGATGTTCTAAATGTGATGCTGTTCTGTGATTGGTCGGTTCAGGCAGGTGTGTCTGCTGCTCAAGAGAGGGGCCAATCAGTATGCAGCTGACGAAAAGGGAAACGATCCACTCAGTATCGCCATAGAAACCGCCCACGCTGACATTGTCACTTTGTGAGTGATCAGAGTGTGTGTTTGTGTGTGCTGTGTGTGTGTTAGAAATTATAATTATATAGTGTGTGTGTGTTTCAGGTTAAGAATGGCTCGAATGAATGAGGAAATGAGGGATTCAGAGGGATTCTTTGGATCTGTTGGTGAGTTGTTATTATTATTTTTGAATTCTACGAAATTTTGTTATATGATCTAAAATAACAACACAAAATAGCATTAATAAAACCAGCATTAATAAAAAAAACAGTAATTACATGGGTATGTATATGCCAAAAGCATAGTAATTATTAAATACTTTTATTAAAAATATTTAAATTAATTATATAAAATAATTAGTTTCACTGAAATGAGTTTACATTTAATTAATTTTATATTTGTAAATATTAAATATTGTAATTACAAATAATTCTAAATTAAAACATTTTTAATAATAAATGTTTTAATTAATAATTAAAATCAATCATTTATTTATATATGCATACATAAATGCATACAAATATAAGTACAAAAAATAAAAATAAAAACATTCTCTCACCAACATGAATTTAAAATAAAGATAAAAATGGAATAAAAAATATAGTAATTATATATGTTTTTATATGGCAAAAGCAGAGTGGTTTTGAAATTAATTTATTAAAAATGTCTTGATTAATTATGTTATAAATATAATTTTATATTTAATTAATTTTATCATGTCAGTATAGAATTATTGTAATCACAAATAACTAAATTAAAACATTATTTTAATTACAAATATTTTAGTTAATAGTCAAAATCAATAAGTTATTTATGTATGCAAACATAAATGCATACAAATATAAGTACAAATACAATAATATAATAATCTTATTAATAAAAAATAACACACAAAAATACAGAACCGTTACAACTTTCTCACACCAACATGAATTTAAAATAAAAAACAATAATGGAATAAAAAATAGTAATTACATATGTATTTATTTGACGAAAAATATATTCAAAATATCTCGATAAATTATACAATTTTTTTTTTTATATTAAAAAAATATTATATTTAAAATATTGTATATACAAATAATTCTAAATTAAAAAAGACATTATTTTAATTACAAATATTTTAGTTAATAGCTAAAATCAATCATTTATTTATATATGCATACATAAATGCATAAATATATATAAAATAATAATAATAATAATAATCATCATCATCATAATAATAATCATAATAAATAATAACACAAAATACAGAACCATTAAGAACCATTTATAACTTTAAAAATTTCAGTTAAAATAAGAATAATAATAATGGAATAAAAATTATTGTTTACATATATTTATATGGTGTCAGCATAATAATCATTATTAGTTAATTATAATAAAAATAGATAAATTAAATGTATAAAATGGTTCTATTATTTTTAATCAAATAATTTACATTTAATTAATACAATTTTAATTATTCAGAAATTTTAAATAAAACATTTTTTACACTTTGTTTATTACAAAATATTTAATCAATTTACATATACATACGCAATTACATACAAATATAAACAATTATAAATAACAAATAATAATAATAATAATCATCATCATAAAAAATGAACATAAATGTAGTTACATTTATCAGAACAGTATCTACTATTATTAAAAATAAAATGTATGTTTTCACATCAGGCATTTGTGTTCAGTCTTCATTACTTCCTCATAATCAAAAGTTCAGCAGAAACTCGCTCATAAACCACTATCAAACGTTTTGTTTATAGTGAAACTTTGTAACAACAACAAACACACATTCTCCGTGTCGCTTTTCCCAGGAGACGACGAAACATTCCAGGATATTTTCCGTGATTTCAGTAACATGGCGTCACACGACCCGGAGAAACTCTCTCGCCGTCAGTTCCTCCGCAGCTCTGAGAATGAGGAACGCGACGAAGAGGAGAAAAATTAAATGAAGGTCATCATAGGTCAAGGAAGGTCAGAGGTCAAGTGAGGTCAGAGGTCACGCTGCTACACTTTGGGACAAGGGAAAACGCAAAAGAGGGAAATTACAACGTTGCAACTATTAAAAGCTAAACATCTGCTCCGAATCTCTTAAAGAGAAGCTGGACGCAACGCTGAGCGTGTGAGAGCTAACGTGACTGACGCTCAGTATTAAAGCCTGTTTTAGTGTATGTGTGTGTGTGTGTGTGTGTGTGCGTGAGGCGATCCGGTCCAACTCATTTCATCCACACTGACTGCTCTCCTGTTGATTTTAGGCTGTGCTCTTGATTTTACTAAAGGCTTTTGACACGTTTTATATTGTGCTGCAGTAAAACACGGTTCTACACTGAACTCTGAAGGAATTTCACACTTGCAGTGAATATTTAGGATATTAAAGTCAACATGAAATCACAACTGACCCTTTACTTTCTTAATGCATGTTGCTGGTCTTACTGTGAACGATGCATCAGTGCATGTTATTATATACGCATTAATAACATGATCTCTAAAACGTCTTTCGTTTGCCTCACACCACTAATCCTTATTTTTCGCCACTTTTCACCAATTTTTAATAGTTTTTATCATGTTTTAATTACGTAATGTGTCTGATTAAGAAAGTAAAATGGATTGGGAATGCATTTTCGTGTTGACTTTAAATGCACACTGAATAAAAATAAATACATAAACAGTTACAGCAATTAATATCATGTGATACACAATATATTATCAACGTTGATGTCTTAAAAGTTTGTGTCTTATTCTAACTAATGAATTAAAAGCTATTTAACTATGAAATGAGTCTCATGTTGGTTTGTTTTTAAGAAAATGTAACTTTTTCTTTGCTGTCCAGTCATTTTCAGTTACATTTTTTTCCAAATTTCCATTATCTGACACAGTAGAATATATTAAATGAGGGAAGAAAATGTTCCACATTAAGAAAAGATTTATTAATAATAAAAATATTTTTCACATTTCTATTAAAAAAAAACAACAAAAAAAAAAAACAAGTCTGCATACGTTTTTACACCCATAATAAAAAGGATTTTAAAAACCTATTATATTTTCACTTTTCTATAAAATATTTTAACCAAAATAAAAACGTTAATCAAATAAACTAAAATCTCAAAAAGAGTCTCAAAAAGTTAACATTTAAGTTTAAGATTGTGTTACAGTTCTGTAAAAAGTAAATCAAAATATAATATAATAATAATATTATATATATGTAAATATATATGAGGCATGCATCAGTGCATGTTATATATAATATATATATAAAAAATATTTAAATAAAACTTGAAAGATATATAATTTAATTACATTATTAAGACAGCATAAAAAAATACATATATATAGTAATTAAAGTTTGTATATATATATATGTATATATATATATATATATATAACCTATTTAAAAACTTATTATATTTTTACTAAAAAATAAAAAACATGTTAATCAAAATCTCAAAAAGAATCTCAAAAATTTAACATTTAAGTTTAGGATTGTTTTACTGTTTTTATATATATATATATATATATACACTACCGTTCAAAAGTTTGGGGTCAGTAAGACTTGTAATAGTCTTTAAAGAAGTCTCTTATGCTCATCAAGGCTGCATTTATTTCATTAAAAATATAGAAAAAAAACAGTAATATTGCAAAATGTTTTTACAATATAAAATAATATTTTGTTATTTTAACATACTTTAAAATAGAATTTATTCCTGTGATGAGAAGCTGAATTTTTATCAGCTGTTACTCCAGTCTTAAGTGTCACATGATCCTTCAGAAATCATTCTAATATGCGGATTTATTATTAGAATGATCAATGTTGGATAATATCAACAGTTGTGCTGCCAAATATTTTTTGGAACCTGTGATTTTTTTTTTTTCAGGATTCTTTCATGAATAACAAGTTTAAAAAGTACAGTGTTTATTCAAAATATAAATATTTTATAACAATGTAAATTATTTATTATTAACTTTTAATAAACTTTTAATTATTAACTTAATACATCCTTGGTGAATAAAAGTATTAATTTCTTAAAAAAAACAAATAAAAACAATAAAACAATAAAAATGTACTGACCCCAAACTTTTGAACGGTAGTGTATGTATATATATATATATGTATATAGTAATTCAAATATTGTTTCAATAATATATTTTTTATTAAAATCTAACTACTAACAATTTATAATTAATTTATTAAGACTATATATGTGAGAAGTGCACTACACATCTTAAGAAGTAATTGTAATATTAAAAATTATAATATATAGTAATTAAAATATTTAAATTGAAATTAAACTTTAAAAAATTATAATTTTAAAATAATTTATAATTAAAGCGTATATATATATATATATATATATATATATATATAATTATTTATATAATATAATAATTACTTTAAACTAATTTCTAATTAATTTTTAAGACAGTGTACTATATAGTAATTAAAATATTTAAATTAAAATAAAACGTAATTATAATATAATAAATAATATTTTAAACTAATTTCTAATTAATTTTTAAGACAGTGTACTATATAGTAATTAAAATGATATTTAAACTAAAATAAAACGTAATTATTTTTAAATAGTTTACAATTATTTATTAAGATTGTAATATATGTAATGATATTTAAATTAAAATATAGCTTAATTATTATTTTAAAGTAATTTTTAATTAATTTATTAAGGCAGTGTGAGAGAACGCAGCTTACCCGTGTTTGTTATGAATTTTTGTGTGCTACATACATTTTATTTGTAAATATATATACACATTCATGTAAATATGATTCCTAAATTTAAAGTTATTTGCCTAGACTAGAGAACGCGGCCTTGGCACGTTTGCGTAGCTCCGCCCCTTCAAATGACGATTTTTTTTTTCACTGACGTAATATTTAAGCGCCGGTGTGTCCGCACGCATGCGTCCGGGAGCGGCGACACCATTTTAGAGGAAGAAAGGAAAACAGGGACAGTTACAGACAATCAGTAGATTAAAATTTAATAGTTCATGTTTGTGCTGACTAAACCGGACACATAGAAGTTCCCCGCCGATCTAGAGAAGAACCGGGTTCCGATACTGCGGTGCCCGCGCGGATCCGACAGCAGTTCAGCGTCTTTTTTTTGGGTTTCTTGTTGTTATTGGTTTGTGGGTGTTTGAGTGTGTTCGGGTGAAACTGAGTCAGTGCGGTTCCGTCCACAGTCCAGATGGATGGAGACGAGGAGATCCGCTCAGGTACAACAATCACAGCACACTGTTCTTATTCCAGATGGTTACGTAACACTACCGTGGGAATATCACGCATTTGGGTGCTTAACGCGGTAACACCATGGTATTCTTTGAAGTACACTGGCATAGCATGGTGTATAACTATAGTAAACATACACTGCCATATGAGTTTCATGTTTTTTGTACAAGCACCAACGTAATACAGTGTATTTGGGCATTTACCACGGTAACACCATGGTATTTCTTGAAGTATTTTGACATAGCATGGTGTATGACTGTAGTAAACATGCTTTACTATATAATCAATAAAAGAACCATGGTATTTTCATGTTTTTTGAACAAATACTATGGTAATACAATGCATTTGGGCGTTTACCACAGTAACACCATGGTATTTCTTTATGTTCTTTTGGACAAGTACTATGGTAATACATCACATTTGGGCATTTACTATGGTACACTGTGGTATTTCTTAAAGTATGTTGGCGTAGCTTTATCTCTAACTATAGTGAACATGCATTACTGTATAATTCGTACCATGGTATTTTAATGCTTTTGGACAAGTAGTATAGTAATTTTACCTATTTTGCCATTTACCATGGTAACACCATGGTATTCTTTGACGTACGTTGGGATATCATGGTGTATGACTGTAGTAAACATGCATTACCATATCATTAATCAAATTACCATGGTAATTTCATGTTTTTTGGACAAATGCTGTGGTAATACAACATATTTGCCCATATGCCATGGTAAAACCATGGTATTCTGTGAAATACATTAGTGTGGCATGGTGTATGACTATAGTAAACATGTATTACCATATAATTCTTCAAAGTACTGTGGAATGCATTTGGGCGTTTACCACGGTAACACCATGGTGTATGACTACGGTAAAAATGTTTTGCCATATAATTAAAGTACCATGGTATTTTTAGAAATACTAAGGTACTTAAATACTAAGGTTTTTGACAATTACTATGATAATACAATGCATTTGGCTGTTTACCACGGTAACACCATGGTATTTATTGAAGTACCTTGACGTGGAACGGTGTATCACTGTAGTAAACATGTATTACCATATCATTTGTCAAAGTACCGTGGTATTTTAATGTTTTTTTGCACAAGTAGCATGGCAATACAATTTAGGCGTTTAAATACATTTGGGCGTTTACCACGGTAAAACCATAGAAGTATTTGAAGTACATTGGCATAGCATGGTGTATGACTATAGTAAACATGTATAACACCTTATAATTTGTCGAAGTACCATGGTATTTAAATGTTTTTCAGACAAGTATCATGGTAATACAGTGCATTTGGGCGTTTACCACGGTAACACTATGGTATTCTTTGAAGTACGTTGGCATAGCATGGTGTGTGACTATAGTAAACATGCATTACTATATAGTTAATCAAAATGCCATGGTATTTTCATGTTTTTTGGTCAAATACTATGATAGTACAACATTTTTGGGCACTTGCCATGGTAACACAGTGGTATTTCTTGACATAGCATGGTGTATGACAGTAGTAAACATGCTTTACTATGTAATTAATTAAAAAAAAACATGGTATTTTAATGTTTTTTTAGACAAATACCATGGTAATACAATGGTCATTTATCTTGGAAAATGGTGTAAACTGAATGGTGTACCTTTATAAATACCATGTTGTATTAGTATAATAAACATGAATTACCATATAATCATCAAAGTACTAAGACTCTAACTTTGTTTTTGTTCAGATGATGGCAGCGCTACTCCAGTTCAGGATGAGCAGGAGGATGCGAGACCCGAATCACGACAGTCTGAGGTCAGTCTATTGGTTTGGGTTTTAAAGGAGTAGATCACCCAAAAATAAAAATCTGCTGAAAAGTACTTGCCATCCAAGATGTAAATGAAATTGTTTCGTCTTCAGATTTGATGAAATGTAGCATTCCATCACTTGCTCACCAATGGACCCATTGCAGTGAATGGGTGCCGTCAGAATGAGAGTCCAAACAGCTGATTTGTTTCAGCTTTTGTCTTCTAAAGATGTTAACTGATGGACTGGAGTGGTGTGAATTGCTTGTGGATTATTGTGATGTTTTTATCAGCTGTTTGGACTCTCATTCTGACGGCACCCATTCACCGCAGAGGATGCATTGGTGAGCATGTGATGCGAGTAAACTTTTAAATGTTGTTTCCTGATTGTTCTGCTCGCGCAGGATGACGGCAGCGATAACGAGGACGCCGCTCACGACAGGAAGTCTGAGAACGCAGACAGCGGCTCGGATCACGAGGCCCGTGGTGGAGGAGACGGGAGCGACTCAGAGCCCGAGCCTCCGCGACCCGCAGACAGCGAGGAGGATGAGGAGGGCAGCTCTCCTGTGAAGCGAAGAGCGAGCACCTCCGACATGGAGGAGGAGGAGAAAACACAACCCGCTAGCGACTCCGAGCAGGAGGAAACAGAGAAGAGACGCAGCCCTAAATCAGACGCGGGCAGCGATTCGGATGAGGACAAACCCAAACAGAAAACTCAGAGAGACTCTGATGCAGAGGAGGAGGAGCAGGAGGAAGAGGGAGGGAGGAAGGAGGAGGGAAAGTGGAAAGCTGTGATGAACTCAGACAGTGAGGATGAGGAGGAGAGACCGAAACAGAAAGCAGGAAGTGATGAGGATGAAGGGCCCAAACGACGAGCTCTGGCCAGTGATGACGAAGATGAGAAGCCTGGTATGTTTGTTTACTCAGAATGAAAACAAAAACATCTTTAGTATTATGTAATTAAATTATAACATATATAAAATGTGTATAAATATGTATATTTATAATTTGATTATTTTTGAAATTATTTATTATTATTATTATTATTATTATTATTATTATTCCCATTAAAATGAGAATGATGATAATAATAATACAAATTCTACATTATGTATTATATTCTGCAATTTTTATAATTAATGATTGTTTATAATAATAATAATAATTATCATTATAATTAGTATTATTGTTAATAAAATTGTTCATAATATGCTGTTATAAGCTGACTATTGTAATAACTTTATATGTATTTAATTATTAAAATATTTAATATATTTAATTGTATTCAGATTTTTCTTAATATTATTATATTTATAATGTAATAATCTGCTATAATAATAATAATAATAATAATAATATTGTTTATAATATGCTATTATAAGTTGCCTATTATACAAAGTATTGTGAAAATGTTATGTATTTTTAAAAATGTATGATTATACTATAAATTATTAGGATAATTTGTTTTATATATATATATATATATATATTATGATTATATTATAAATTTGTTTGATTATATATATTATTATTATAATATTATTTTTTAATTATTGTTTTGTATATTAATTGTATATATTATAAGTTGACTATTATAATAAATATGATAAATGTTTTTTTAATAATTATAATATTGCTTATTATAAATGAGTTCAAATAATATTATTCTTATTATTTATTTTAATGATTATTTATTTTTTATTATTATATTTTGTATATTTATGTATATTATTACTATTATTATTGTATTTAATATATTATTTTTTGTTTGTAATATATTATTTTAATCTCATTTCATTTTTATTCTGTTATTCTAATAATTATTCTAAGTTTATAAATGAAACTCACTGGGTTTTGTTGTGAATTGTCCTTCAGTAAAGAGGAAGAAGGCCGTTCTCTCAGACAGTGATGAAGATGAGGATAAAGGTAGATTTGCAGTTTGTCATGAACACTTACTGTATGATGTCCCCTGGTGATGATGATGATGATGGTGGTGGTGGTGTTTGTGTATCTGCAGAGGTGAAGAAGAGCAGGCTGGTGTCTGATGATGATGACGACTCTGGCAGTGATGAAGGCTCTGGAGGTCCTGATAAGAGTTTAGCAGCTAAACTGAAGGAGCTGGGCTCAGACAGCGAGGATGAGGAGGACATGAAGAGAGACGCAGGGAAGAAGGACGAGAAGGCTCTGTTCGGCAGCGACAGCGACTCGGGCGACGATGAGGAGGAGTCAGTAATGCTCTTCATCTCTCTTTCTGCCCGTGTGTGTGTGTGTATGTGTTTAACAGTCTCTTTCTGTTCCTCAGGAAAATGATCGCAGACATCTTCGGAGAGTCCGGTGATGAGGAAGAGGAGGAGTTTACGGTGAGATTGTGTTACTATTAATGATGTCTGATTTGCAGAGAATCACTAATAAAATATCAATTTAATGTATTATAATAATTATTAATAATAATAATAATAATAGAGTCATAATCAGATTATAACACATTCTAATATATATTAGAAATAATATTTATAGAATATAATTTATATTTATATAAATTATAATATTGTATATAAATTAAATAAAAATAAAATTGTATATAATTCTCACATATATATTTATATTTATGATCTTTATGATAACAAAAAATAAATAACTACATCCCATAACTCAATAGACAAATCATATAATTGTATTAGTATAATATTAACATAATAATAAATATTAACAAATAATATATATATAATTCAAATATATGATATTTATATTTGTGATATTTATAATAAAAAAATAAAAAAATAAATAATTACATCCCATAACCCAATAGACACATAATATAATGAATATAGTATTAACATAATTAATATGATCAGATATATAATTCATATAATATATAATTCAAATGTTTATGATATTTATAATAAAACATTTGTAATAAATAATTACAAATCATATAATGTATGAGTATAATATTAATATAATAATTAATATTATAAAATATATAATTAAAATATATGATATTTATATTTGTAATGTTTATAATAAAAAAAGTAATAATTACAACCCGTAACCCAAAAGACAAATCATATAATGTGTGAGTATAGTATTAACATATTAATCAATATTATTAAATAATATATAATTCAGATATATGATATTTATATTTGTAATATTTATAATAAAAAAGTAATAATTACAACCCGTAACCCAAAAGACAAATCATATAATGTGTGAGTATAGTATTAACATATTAATCAATATTATTAAATAATATATAATTCAGATATATGATATTTATATTTGTAATATTTATAATAAAAAAGTAATAATTACAACCCGTAACCCAATAGACAAATCATGGAATGTATGAGTATAATATTAACATAATAATTAATATGATAAAATATATAATTCAAATATATATTTATATTTGTAATATTTATAATGAAAAAGTAATAATTACAACCCATAACCCAACAGACAAATCATACATGTACATACATGTATGAGTATAATATTAACATAATAATTAATATGGTTAAATAATACATATAATTCAAATATATATTTATATTTATGATATTTATAATAACAAAAATATATAAATAAATAAATAAAATACATCCCATAACCCAATAGACAAATCATATAATGTATGAGTATAATATTAACAATAATATGATAAAAAAAATACATATAATTCAAATATATATTTATAATTATGATTATTTATAATAAAAAAATAAAAATTAATTACATCCCATAACCCAATAGACAAATCATATAATGTATGAGTATAATATTAACATAATAATATGATAAAAAAATACATATAATTCAAATATATATTTATATTTATGATTATTTATAATAAAAAAATATATAAATAAATTAATTAATTAATTAAAAATTAATTACATCCCATAACCCAATAGACAAATCATATAATGTATGAGTATAATATTAACAATAATATGATAAAAAAATACATATAATTCAAATATATATTTATAATTATGATTATTTATAATACATCCCATAACCCAATAGACAAAAAATAAATAAATAAAAATTAATTACATCCCATAACCCAATAGACAAATCATATAATGTATGAGTATAATATTAACATAATAATATGATAAAAAAATACATATAATTCAAATATATATTTATATTTATGATTATTTATAACAAAAATATATAAATAAATAAATTAATTAATTAAAAATTAATTACATCCCATAACCCAATAGACAAATCATATAATGTATGAGTATAATATTAACAATAATATGATAAAAAAATACATATAATTCAAATATATATTTATAATTATGATTATTTATAATAAAAAAAAAAATAAATAAAAATTAATTACATCCCATAACCCAATAGACAAGTCATATAATGTATGAGTATAATATTAACATAATAATATGATCAAAAAATACATATAATTCAAATATATATTTATATTTATGATTATTTATAACAAAAATATATAAATAAATAAATTAATTAATTAAAAATTAATTACATCCCATAACCCAATAGACAAATCATATAATGTATGAGTATAATATTAACATAATAATATGATCAAAAAATACATATAATTCAAATATATATTTATATTTATGATTATTTATAATAAAAAAATAAAAAATAAAAATTAATTACATCCCATAACCCAATAGACAAATCAGATAATGTATGAGTGTAATATTAACATAATAATTAATATGATCAAATCATATATAATTCATATACATAATACATGATTCTAACATGATTATCAAGTTATTAGCATGTTTGAAACAAACAGTTTGAATAAACCGATTCGCTAAAATGAATAATTCTCAATGCATATCTCTTGACCTTTGACCCCGTGTGTGTATGTGTGTGTTCAGGGTTTCAATCAAGAGGAGCTGGAGGCCGAGCGGCCACAGTCTCAGGCGTTGGGACAGAAGGGATTGGAGAACGACTCTGATTCAGATGATGATGTGGACAGAGGAGGAAAAGAGTGAGTCATTTAATTCATTAGTAACAGCAAACAGGAAGTCGTTCAATAGACTTTCCTGCTGCTTTAAAGCTCATGCTTTTCACATGAACGTGATAATAACGTGTGCGTGTGTGTTTCAGCATGTCCTTCATGTCAGACTTTGACATCATGTTGGCCCGTAAGAAAGCTCAGAGCGGCAAACGCAGACGCAATCGAGACGGAGGGACGTTCATCAGTGACGCCGATGATGTTGTGAGCGCCATGATCACCAAAATGACAGAAGCTGCAGAGGTGTGTGTTGGAGGGTCTGGGTTATATATAACTGAACGTCTACAGTAACTGACACGCTGTTGATTTATGTGGAGATCAGTTACACTGCAGTACAAACATTTAAGGGCACAAATGAACACTTTTATTTATTGAGGACGCATTAAATTGTTCAGAAGTGACAGTAAAGACATTTATAATGTTACTAAAAATCGCTATTTTAAATAAATGCTGTTCTTTTGAACTTTCTATTCATCTGTGAATCCTAAAAAAATAAAATGAATCACAGTTTCCACACTAATATTGTACAGCACAACTGTTTTTAACAATGATAATAATCAGAAATGTTTGTTGAGCAGCAAATCAGCATATTAGAATGATTTCTGAAGGGTCATGTGACACTGAAGACTGCAGTAATGATGCTTAAAATTCAGCTGCGCATCACAGAAATAAATTATATTTCAACACAGATTTACATAGAAAGCAGTTATTTGAAATTGTAATAATATTTCACAATTTGAATGATTTTACTGTATTTTTAATCAACTACATGCAGCGTAGTCCATTAAATTGGACTTCAGAAAAATTAAAATGTTTCAAATCATGATATAAAATAGTGTCTGTGAATATTAAACCACTAAAAAAAAAACTAAAATGGAAAAAATTAATACTTTTTTTTAACCAATTCAAAAGCACAGAATGTAATTTAAAAAAGTTTAAAAAAAAGAGAGAAATTAAAAATAAATTAATTCATTCATTAATACATCCCATAATAATGAAAATAAATAAATAAAAATAAATATTCATTTTTTAAAAATAAATTTACCATAAAAGTAAATATATTTAATAAACATTTTTAATCAATTTAAATGATCCATTAGATAGATTTAGACAAATAAACATTTTTCGAAAACATTTAAATTGTTACTGATTCCAGATTTTTGAATGTTTTTTTTTCTGAATCCACAGATGACCAATATTCCTGCTGACTTTAGTCTCTGAACTGTTTGTGTGTGTGTTTTTCAGGAGGATCGGACTCTGAACAGTCAAAAGAAACCGGCTCTGAAAAAACTCATGCTGCTGCCCACAGTGGTGATGCACTTAAAGAAGTGAGTGTTTCTCATCTGTGTTTACTTTTACACGTTGCAAATTGTAGTAATTTAATTTATTAAAAGTGTTTATTAAATACATTTAAGAAAATGTATTTTTTTTTTCATAATTACATAATTAATTAGTAATAATTATTATTTTTTTTTTTTACTAATTTTTTTTATTACATTCTGTGTAATGTATTAAAAAAAAAAAAAGCAAACTGAATGTAGAGTCTGTAGTGATTGTAATATGTGTGTGTGTGTGTGTGTTTATACAGACAGGATCTGAAGGAGACGTTCATAGACAGCGGTGTAATGACGGCCATAAAGGAATGGATCAGTCCTCTCCCAGATAAGAGTCTGCCAGCGCTCAAGATACGAGAGGAGCTCCTTAAGATCTTGCAAGAAGTGAGTCTGCAGTGTTTATATATTACTGCATTCTATGATTGTGTATTGAGGAGGGGTGTATATTTCAGTCTTTTACTTTTTACACAGTTTTTATTTGTTTCAATGTTTTATTTTAATGTTTCATTTATTTATTTCTAATTTTATTTGTATGTTACTTTTTTGTTCAAATTTTTAATGTATTTATATTATTACATTTTATGATTGTGTAATACATTTGGATTAGTTTTTATTTTTTTTATTTGAAAAATTATTATATACTATATATAATTTGATTTTATGTATTTATTTATTTTTTTACTTTATTTAATTAATTTATTTATTTGTTTAATATATTTGTATGTTACATTTTTATTCAATGTTTTAGATATATTTATATTATTACATTCTATGATTCTGTAGTAAGTTATGATTAGGTTTTATTTATTTTATTTTTTTAACTTTAAAAAAATATTATTACATACTTAAATTTTTTTATTCATTTTATTTTTCATATTAATACTATGACTGAGTTAGGGTGTGTATGTGTGTGTGTGTATATATATATATATTTATATATTTATTATATATTTATTATTATTTATTTTTTTTATTTTTTTTTTGAACTTGAAAAATTATAATTCCTTATTTCATTTAATTTTTTAAAAAAATGTACTTTTCGATCGTTTATTGGGTCAGGGGATATGTTTAGTTTTTACTTTTTAAGTCTATTTTATTTATATATTTATTTATTAATAATAGTATTTGTTACTTTTTATAATTTTTTAAAATATATTTATATGATAACATTTGATTGTAGTAAGTTTGGATTCTTATTTTTTAAAAAAAAAAAAAAAAAAAAAAAATATATATATATATATATATATATATATATATATATATATATATATATATATATATATATATTTATTATCATTATTATATTTTTTATTTTATTTTTCATATATATTATTGCTTTCTATGAGTGAGTTAAGGTTTTTTTTTTTGTTTTGTTTTTTTGTTTTTGTTTTTGAAAAATTATTAATTTTATATAATTTTTTTTTTCCCTTTTAATTTTTTTTTAAATAAATTATTTTATTACATTTTATGATCATTTATTGAGTTAGGATATATATATATATATATATATATATATAAAATTATTATTATTATTATTATTATTTATTTTTTTTTTTCTCACTTTTTTGTGTTAAATTATGTTACAATCTTTGATAATGATGATGGTTAGTGTAATTTAAGCTTTTAAACTCACTTGTTTGTTTGCAGCTGCCCAGTGTGAGTCAGGAAACACTGAAACTCAGTGGAATCGGCCGAGCCGTCATGTACCTCTACAAACACCCGAAAGAGTCTCGACCGAACAAAGACCTCGCGCTCAAACTCATCAGTATGAACACTTTCACTGTACCATATCTATAATCTATATCTATTTGAGTGTGTGTTCCTGCAATGATTTGTGCATTACATGTGTGTGCAGACGAGTGGTCGCGGCCCATTTTCGGCTTATCGTCCAACTACAAGGGAATGACGAGAGAAGAGAGACAACAGAGAGACCTGGACCAGCAGATCGCCCCACGCAGACGCCTCAGGTAACACACACACACACACACTCACTCTACTGCTCACCTGTCAATCATCTGTCACTCCTCACTGTCATTCTGTCCCTCCTTCCTCTTCCTGTGGCGTGTAAGTGAGCCTCAGACGTCTGAGAGGCAGGAAGAGCCGGACGTCTTTGCCCCGGCGCTCAGGTTCACTGTGTGTGTGTGTGTGTGTGTGTTTGAGCACGAGCCTTCTGGACCGTCTCAACATTACCAGTGTTTCTAACACTGATGTGTGTGTGAAAGAATGAAACTCATCATTTGATTCTATTCTTGTCAGTTTTATAGTTGTATTTGATCAGATTCTGTTAGGTCACATGGTCTTTGTTTATATGGCACGCAGTTTGAATTCGCGCTGCACGATTAATCAAAAAACCCAAATTGTGATTGAGTAGTGCAACGATCAATTTTGTTTGAACTTGAAACTTGAAATATTTATTATTATACCTATAAATAATAGTGTTGTAATTTTAGTTTTAGTGTAAAATAAAACAATAATAATTATTATTATAACAACAACAGATGTTATTATATTTAATACTTTTTAATTAATTAATAATTGTTATTATTGTAATATGTTTTAGTGTAAATAAAATTGTTGTTGTTGTTATTTATTTATCTTAAATGCCAGATTTTTATGGTATAATAATTAATAATAGTTTGATTTACATCTTTATATAATAATAATTATAATAACAACAACAATAATAATAATAATAAGATTGTATTACATACCAGATTTTTCTGGTATAATAATTTATTTTGGTTTACATTTTTTTTAAAATAATAATTAATCATAATGATGATGACGATGATGATGATTATTATTATTATTAGTGTTATTATCATCATAAGTACCAGATTTTCTGGTATAATAATTTAACTTTATTTACATTTTTATTTATTATTGTTATTTATTTATTTATTTATTTATTTAATTTATTACTATTAATAATAATAATACATAATATGAATATTGATGATAATAATAATAATAATAAAAGTAATTATTAGTATTAGTATTAGTATTATCTCAGTGCAGCTACATTTTTTTTATTATTATTATTATTGTTGTTGTTATTGTTAGTATTGTTGTTATTTACTGTATTAAATACCAGATTTTTCTGGTATGATTTTTTTTTTGTACATTTTTGTATATTATTATTTATTAATTTAATGTATTTATTAATAATAATAATAATAATAATAATAATAATTATTATTATTATCTCAGCACAACTATGAAATGGAAATTATTATTATTCAAATGAGCACAGCAAACATGGAGGTTTTTTTTATTATTATTAATATTTTAAATCTCTATTTGTATCTGAAAAATTGCAATTAGATTTTTTTTTTTTTTCTCCTTCAAATTGTGCAGCCAGATCAGATTCTATTCAGTCAGATTCGGTTTGATTCTGTTCCATGATTCAGTCAGAATCTTCTCTGTTTCATCATTTCTGTTCAATATGATTCAGTTGAATCAGATTCTTTTAATGTCATTCCATTCATTTGGCCAAATTATTTTCTATCGAATCAGATTCTGTTCTGTCTGTCTCAGTAGTGCTGACTCTGGTATGTTTTGGCCTTTGGCCTTTGACCTTTGACCTTTGACCTTTAACCCCAAACTTACTTCTCTGTCGCCCCATTTTCATTCATTCTCATCTTGAATTTGTTAAAGACTGAACACCTGTGAGTTTCTGCATTTCCTGCATCATCATGCTGTGTGTGTGTGTGTGTGTGTTTGTTTGCTGAGGTTGTTGCGTTAATGTGTATGTGATCAAACCCAAACACACACTAAACAAAACCCGGCTGATCTGGATCAGATGAACAAACGCTGAACAGACTTGTGACTCAAACGCTGAGCGCATGTTTGCTCGAGAGCATGTGACGTGATCGAATGTGTGTGATTGGCTCATTCTCAGTCTGTGTATTTCCTGTTTCTTCCCACAGTTCAGGAGGACAAACTCCTCGCAGAGATCTGGAGAAAGTGCTCACTGGAGAGGAGAAGTGAGTCTTGTTCAACAACACGCCACTTAGTTTTACGTTTTTATTTCATGTAGTATTTTAGTAAACTTTTATAGTGAATCACACATAACATGACACACAAATAATTTAATATTTTATTAATGCTAATTAATGGAAAGGATTATAGATTAATGTAATTCTATTATTTTATTAGGAAATGTTTATTTAAATGTGTAGCATATAGTTTGTGTAATTAATTATGATTTAATTTTTTTTAAAGCTAATGAAAATGTTTTTTTTAATATATTTTTAAGTAATATATTAATATATCATATATTTATATATGATTTTATATTTTGTTATAATAAAATGTATTATTGTAATTAAAAAATGTATTATATAGTTGTGTAATTATTTAACTCAATATGTTTATTAATGCTAGTTCATGAACGTGTTCATAAAATTACATTTTTTTATTATAATTATAAATAAAAATATTGTATCATTTATTTTGTAGTTCATTATAATTCTACCTTTTCTATTAATGCTAATTAACATTATTATAATTTAATATTTTATTTTATTAGAATAAAAGTTTGTGACAATGTAAATATAAATGTATTATATAATTTGTCTTATTTTATAATATATATTTAATTTTTTTTTATTAATGCTAAATGATGAAAATTATTTAATATTTTTACTACTGTTTACTGTAACTTAAAAATGTATTATATAATTTATTCATTATAATATTTTTGTTAATTATAATATATTTTACTAATACTAAATGAAAATGATGATTAATATTTTTCATTTCATATTTTTATAATTTTAAAGAAAATTCTTTATTGGTTTGATTAATGTATTATAATAGTGTAATTTATTAATACATTTTAAATTAGGCAAATTGATTATTTATAATTTAATATTATAATTTTAATAATTTTAGATCATTTCTGTAATTCCTCATAATAGTTCTATTAATGCTAATTAATGAAAATGTTGATGTAATATTATTTATTTATAAGAAAATGTATTTATTATATTATAACTTAAAGATGCATTATACATATCATTTGTGTAATTCTTTATAATATTTTATAATATTATTATTAATGATAAATAATTTTAATACATTTATTAATACATAATTTTAATACATTAATTTTAATACATTTTTATTTTTTTTCTTAGTTTTTTTTTAATTGAAATAGATTATATAAAATCTACATTTTATTTGGCTTATTTGTAGTTGTAGAGTTTCCCTTTTTTATTTGCTTAATTGCTTAATTTTTTAATTAAACTGTAATACTGTGTAAAATATGTAATTTTTGCTTATAGTAGCTTTTTTTAAAATAATTGTTTAATTAAATTCCTTTTATAATTTTTTTCACTTCCTTGTTTTTTTTTCTTAATATATATAAATATGTACTTATAAATTTTTTTTTTTTTTTTTTTTTTTTAAGTAATGTAAACCATGACACAAACACACACAGGCTCTGTAGTTTGGATGATGTGATGTAATATTTCCCTCTCTGTGTGTCTGTTCATCAGGGCGTTGCGGCCAGGTGACCCAGGCTTCTGTGCGAGGGCTCGTGTGCCAATGCCGTCCAATAAGGACTACGTGGTTCGGCCCAAATGGAACGTGGATGGAGACTCTAGTCGAGTAAGTAGGCGGGGCATATGTGTGGGTGGGGCTTAACTCTACAGGAATGATTGACAAGTGTCCCATTCTGAACTAAAGAGTGGGAGGAGTTTGCACAAGAAGATTGAGGCAGGATAGAGAGAAACAATAATACTTAGGTTTTTCCCCCTCTTAACCTGATTGGTGGAGGAGTTTGTTTACTGTTGTGTGATTGGTAGAGGAGCTTTAGGAAAGGCATCAGCCTGCTGGAGAAGCACAAGCGGCGTTTTGCGGAGCAGAGGAAGCAGCGCCGGCCGCAGGGAGCCGTCAAAATCAGCATTGAGGGAAACCGTATGCCGCTGTAGTTACACGCTCCTGCCTGAGGGGGCAGTAAGTGTCTGCATGGCGCTGCATGCTGCAGACTGTTCACAGACCAAAATAACATTAGTTAAACACCTTAGTGTTCAGCTTGTAAAAAGCATTGCCTGAACAAATCCAGCTGTGGTTTTGGATGTTTCTTATCACAAACATAGAGCAAAGTAACTGTTAACCATTAGTTAACACTGTGTGTACACGAGCATTTGAGTTTCTGTGAAAGTCACATGACCAACCCACTAAACGTCAGCACTTCAGGCCTGAATGTTCTTGACATGTTCATGCTGAAAATGTATATAACAGCTACTGAGTCAAACCACAAATTAAAGTAAGAATTAGAACATGCTCAAGAACATGACATGTAATAACAAACCAGTGTGTTTTGGTCCAGCACTCACAAGATCTGGCTTGGTTTGGATTATAGTAGTAGTTATTTTCTTCTTCTTATTTTTTTTAATTATTTAAGTTTTATGATTATATTGGTTAATAGTTTTTTTTTCTAAATACATTTTTTGTTTTAATAGTATTTAATTTAATGTATTTTTTTTTTTAATTTTCTTATAGCAGTTTTCTTTTTTATAAATGTATTATGAAATTTCTTTTTTTATAAATATACATTTTTTATTATATAAAAAAATACATTTTATTTGGCTTGTATTTGTAGAGTTTCCCATTTTTAATGCATATTAATTGACTTGATTTTTTTTCTTAATTTTTTTTATAAACAATTTTAGAAATTTGTGTAGTTAATTTTTTTTTATTTTTCTAATTTTATATAACAATAATTTTTCTTATTTTTTTGGCTTATTTGTAGATGTAGATTTTCCCTTTTTGTAATGCATATTATTAATTGACTTGATTTTCCTTGTTATTTTTTTCTTAATTTTATTTATAATACTTATATACACTTATATACTTTTTTTTTTTTTTGATTTTCTTAAAATTAAATCTGCTTTATTGCTTAATTTTTTTAATTAAATTGTAATACTGTGTAAAATATGTAATAAGTTTTGCTTGTAGTACTTTTTTTGCTTCTAGTATTTTTAAAATAATTTTTAATTAAATTTAATTTATAATTTTTTAATCACTTATTTTTTTTTTATTTTCTTAATTGTATTTATTAAAAAAAATGTTTTAATTGCTTAATTGATCATTTTTAAAAGATGTATTTTTTTTATTTTTATTTATTTTTAGCTTTTGTATTTATAGTAAGTATTTATATTTATAGAGTTAATTGCATTTTTTTTTTAGTAGACCTGATTTGGCTTTTATTATTTTCCTATTTTATTTATTTATTTTTTGTGTACATTTGCTTTTTTTTTTTTTTTTTTTTTTTTTCCTTAAGTGCATATTTTTTATTGATTTTGATTTTGTAGTATCTTAGTGTTGCTTTTTTTTTTTTTTTTTTTTTTTTTTTTTTTTTAAATTCTGCTTATAGTTTCAAGGTTTTTTTTTTTTTCTCTTCTTCCTTTTTTTTTTTTTTTTTTTTTTAATTTGAATAATTTTATTTGGTTTGTTTTCACTCCTGTGTTTTTGACCCTTTTTCTCTGATTGATCTCTCGTTCAGGCTCCGCTGAAGAAGGGTTTGTCACGAGTAGATAAACAGATGCGGCGTTTTGCGGATATCAAGCGTCTGACGAAGCCGGGTCACGCGGTGAAGATCAGCGTGGAGGGGAACCGCATGCCGCTCTGACCCTCCTCCTCTTCCTCTCCCGTCTCCCCTGTGTTTGTCTGTCAGATTCAGATTGAGATGTTGCCAGTCTTTGATTGTCCAGCGGTTCCGCAGAGTCGGATTCCCATAATGCCGCGCGTCTGTACTGTAGCTGCGTGAGTTTAGCGGAGCTGCGTTTGCTATGTATTCAGAGCCCAGAGAACTCACCTGGGAATGTTTTGTTTTTTGGTTCTGATGTATCTTTCATAATAAAGAGTTTCCATGTCTGACATTTTACTCCTGTTCTCTGGGCCCTTTGTCTTTCTTGATTTATTTTTGTTAAATTTGCATATAAATAAAAACAAATGGTTTAGTTTAATAACAAACAAAACAAACAAACTCTCTTAAAACTCATCTCGGTTAGTAAAAACCAACACTAGATGTAACATTCTTGAAATATGGCACCATTGAGGAATTTTGAAGATTTTGCTAATTATATCAAATATCCAACATAAATCAATTTTGAATGCTGTTGTTGGAAATGCACTAAATATATGTTGTGAATAGTGTAATACTATTATATACAGTACCAAATATTATATATGCCATACACTATACTAATATTATATACTATACTAAATATTATATATTACATGTACTATTTTATATACTACATATTACATATACTATACTAAATACTATTATATACAGTACTAACTAGTATGCATATTTTATATACTATAGTATTATGTATTACATATACTATAGTCCACATTATATACTACAAACTATATTGTATACTACATATATATACACACACTATAGTATTATATACTATACTAAATACCATTATATACAGTACTAAATATTATATATTACACTATATTATATACTACGTTATATATATACTATATTATTATATACAGTACTAAATATTATATATTACACTATATTATATGTACTATACTATTATATATTACATATACTATATTCCACATTATATACTACATACTATATATACACTATAATACAAACTATAGTGTATACTACATATTATATATACACTATACTATACTAAATACTATTATATACAGTAATAAATATATATTACACTATATTATATACTACATTATATATACTATATACTATTATATACAGTACTAAATAGTATGCATATTACATATACTATACTATTATTATATATTACATATACCATTTACTATATTGTATACTACATATTATATACTATACTAAATACTATTGTATACACTACTAAATATTATATATTACATATACTATATTATATACTGCATATTATATATACACTATACTCAATACTACTATATACAGTACTAAATAGTATGCATATGATATATACTATATTATTATACATTACATATACTATTTATTATATACTACATATACTACATACTATATTATATACTACATATTATATATACTATACTAAATACTATTATTTTCTGTACTTAATATTATATATATACACCATATACTATAATATTATTATATATTACATATGCAATATATTTACATATGTGACCCTGGACCACAAAACCAGTCATAAGGGTCAATTTTCGAAATTGAGCTTTATACATCATGTGAAAGCTGAAGAAACAAGCTTTCCATTGATGTATGGTTTGTTAGGACAGGACAATATTGGGTCGAGATTTGACTATTTTAATATCTGGAATCTGAGGGTGCAAAAAAATCAAAATATTGAGAAAATCACCTTTAAAGTTGTCCAAAAGAAGTTCTTACTAATGCATATTACTAATCAAAAATTGAGTTGTGATATATTTACAGTAGGAATTTTACTAAATATCTTCATGGAACATGATCTTTACTTAATTTTCTAATGATTTTTGGCATCAAAGAAAAATCAATAATTTTGACCCATACAATGTATTTTTGGCTATTGCTACACATATATCACAGCGACTTAACACACCACAACGTGGTCCAGGGTCACATATTTGTTAACATGTATATGAGCTATATTTCTTGACAGTTTTATGTTTTAAAATATAATTGACAATATAAACTTTTTGATATACAGGTTGCTTGGAATTGCATTGCTTTGTTTGGAAGTCAGATTTGAACTTTTCAGTAAACATATATAAATATATATAAATATGTTTACATATATAAACTGTGAAGCTCAAGAAATATATAAAATACAGTATTGTATTTCAGGGGCAAGAAAATACATTTCTTACAGTAGGCTACTTTCAATAACACAATTTTTTTTTTCAAAATATATTAATTTTTTTATATAATGCATATAGTTACATACTACTTTATATAATGATTTAATAATATTTCATTTTTTTATTTGAATTGAAATTTTTTTGTATAATGTATAAAATTTTTGATTATTTTTATTTATTTATAATTTTTTTAATATAATTTTATATTATTATTTTTTTACATGTATTTTTGGAACATTGTAATGTATATTATTTGCTGATTTAAAATTAAACTGTATCATGTATATGTGTATATATGTGTCATGTTCACACATGTTAGATAAGAAAATTCCTTCTTCAAATGTACATATTTGAACTTTTTTTTTTTAAATATATGGAGGGCAAAATAAAATTCTAATGCCTTTGAAAATAAATAAATGTTATATAAGCAAATGCATTTCGAAACATTTAAAACTATTTTTTACAGTAAATGTGTAAATCATAATAGCGTACGTAGGGCAAAATAAATTTTAAAATGCTTTAAAAATTAATTTTATGTTTCTGAAATATAATTAAAAGCCGCCCAAAATTATGTTGCTAAAATATATATATAGTCACGTAAATATATTTTAAAAAATTACAGCAAATATATAATGTATTTTGAAATAGATTTAAAACTATTTTTCAAAAAATATATTTAAAAAACTATATATGTATATAATATTTTTTTTTAATATTTTTTCCATATGGGTTACACTGTAAAGGTGTTTAATATTTTTGAAAATGTTTTTTTTGTTGTTGTTGCTTTTTTCTTTATTGGTTATGTTCCCTGTATATTATATATATATATATATAAAATGCAAAATATAAATGCTTTAAAAATAAATGTATATTTGGAAACTATATTTAAAAAAAAACTGGCAAAAACAGAAAATATGCATGTAACATTTTAAAATATATTTTAGTATATATACATATTTTTGTATATTATGAAATAGAATTACAAAGATTTTTGAAACTCTGTTTTTCCGTATGGTTTAAGTTGTCAATCCTTCAGTAGGAGCTTCAGTGGTGGATTCACTCTGGCTGCGTCCCAATTCCTCTTTCATCATCTCCTCATGTATCCAAGGTAAGTAGTTTCCCAGTCTGGTGTAAACGCCGTATTTGCCCTCGGCCGCGCATCTCTCGCCCCAGCTCACCACCCCGGCCAGAAACCAGGTGCCCCTGTAGTTGACTATGAAGGGTCCGCCGCTGTCGCCGGTGCAGGCGTCCATCTCCTCCATCAGGTATCCGGCGCAGAACATGTTATCGGTGATGGCGTGCTCAGTAGAGTTGATGCAGCTCATCTGATCGGCCACCGGCAGCATCACCTTCCTCAGGAAGCGGGACGAGCGCCGCAGGAAGCCCGTGGCGCCCCATCCCGACACAAGGCCCTGCTCTCCGGGCTTCAACAGGCGCGTGGCCAGGTTGGCGTCAGGTAGGCAAGCCGGGACGGCGAACGGACCAAGAGTGACAGGACGGGACAGGTAGAGTAGAGCGATGTCGCTGTCGAAGGTGTACTCGTGGAAATGCGGGTGGAGGACGACCTTCTGCACCTTGATCTGCTGCTCGTCTTTATCGGGACGCATCTTATCGTAGTCTCCTGCGGGAATGTTACAAACACACGTCTGGATTCAGCACAAAATCTAACTGAACTGGTCCCAGTTTGATGATGATATCCATATGCATATATATATATATATATATATTAAAAAAAAACCTTACTTTAACTTCAGTTAGTTGCTAAGGTAACATTACTCATTTTAAAACTATTAACTAAACCTCTACAGTTTACAGTACTTTATTATATTACTATATATTATATACTGTATATGCCATATACTATATACTATATGCTATACTATATACTACTTATAATACACTACAGTATACTAAATACTACTATATACAGTACTAAATATTTTTATGTATTATACCATTATATACTACACATTCATATATGCTAAATATTATATAAACTATACTATTATTATATGATACATACACTACATACTATTATATACTACAGAAGTATACTATACTAAATACTATTATATACAGTACTAAATATTATGTCATACTATTCTACTATTATATATATTACATATACTATATTATATACTATACTAAATACTAGTATATGCAGTACTAAATATTACATATGCCATATACTATAGTAAATACTAGTATATACAGTAGTATATATATATATGCTATATACTCTATTATTATATATTACCTATACTATGTACTATATTATATACTGTATATTATATGTCCTATACTATACTAAATACTATTATATTATAATACTATTATATACACTATATACTACATATTATATATTCTATACCAAGTACTATTATATACTGTACTAAATATTATATATGCTATTTACTATACTATTCTTATACATTACACATACTAAATACTATATTATATACATATTTTATATATAGTAAATATTACATACAGTACTACATAATATATATATATATATGTCATATACTATACTATAATTATATATTACATATACTATATTATATACTACATTATATAATATATTTTACTAAATACCATTATGTACAGTACCAAATATTATACATACTATTATTATATAATATATATACTATATACTACATTATATATTATACTAAATACTATTATGTACAATACTAAATATTATGCAAATGCTATATACTATACTATAACATATACTATTATTATATATTACTATTATATTACTATTTACTATAGTACTATTTACTATATTATACACTATACGAAATACTATTAAATATAGTACTAAATATATATTATATATTATACTACATATATACATATACACACACACACACACACACACACATATATATATATATTATATATTATATATACATATTATACATATTACATATTATATATACACTATACTATACTAAATACTATTGTTAAACTACTAATTTCTCATTTTAAAACTAAAAAAACTATACGGTTTAGAGTTCCATATTATAGTACTACATATAAAAATACATGATTAAACAACACAAAATTACTAAAACTTTTACTAAAATTAATGAATGAAGCCAATTAAAAATGAAGATATGTGAAAGTATCTTCTTAAACTTACAAAATTTACATAACTTGCTGAAATGCATTAATACTGTAACACAACCTGTCACAAACGTCTCACCGATGGTCACGTGATGTGGTGTTTGCTGAAGACAGTGAGCTGCCGTCACGACCCAGCGCTGATTGATCAGAGTGCCGCCGCAGAAACCGTGCTCATCCTTACGACGCAACAGAACCTGCAGATGATACAGAACACTTCATTCACCGCATGCTCTTCATTCAGAGTGATGACTGTCTCCTAAATGATCAGAGTAAAGCAGAAAGCTCGTCTAAATGTCAGATTTGACCCACCTGCCACGGACTCCCGCCCTGACCCTGCAGCTGACCGCCAACGATACGCGTGTCCTCGTTCACGCCGCTGATGTCACTTCCTGTGTCAGACGGCTCATCCTCTGACTCAGGATTGGTTTGGTTTGACGAGTGAGTGGAGTTATCCAAAGAACTGTTATTATGTAATGAGTGGGAGGAGTTTGTTGTGATGTGGGTGTGGTTTGCATAATCAGCATCTGTGAGGTTTATATCATCCAGTGAACGAGACATGATCCCACCAACCCACTGCTTCCCACACGGATACTGCACTAACACACACACAGATATATTTCATCAGGTAAACTGTGTAAAAATATATATATATATATATATTTCACAAAAGTTTTAGGAAAATATATGATTATTATTAATAATAACTTATTAGTGTACAAAAAAAGAAGAAATTCAAGACTTTACAAAAACTGAAATTAAATTAAATGTTAAAAAAATAATATTACAAATATAAACTTATTTAATTTAGCTACCAAAGCTACATGTATCATTTTTCTCACTGAAGTACTAAAATAAACAAAACTAAAACAGCAAAAATAAAACTTCATAGACATTAAAAAAGACTACTAAAAACGACTAAATACATAAATAAATAAATAAAATCTAATACAAATCTCTTTCTCTATATAAATGCTAATATATGAATGATACTATCACAATATATATTTATTATATTATATTATACATATATATGTATTTATTTTTATATTTTATTATATATAAAATATATGTATGTGTGTGTAAATTTTATAAATATAAACTTTAAACATATATATGATTATATTTGTCTTTAATGTAATGAAATATACAAATCTAATGGGAATATATATATATATATATGTATATGTTAATGGTCCTAAATGCTTTTATTTTTGCCCAAATTGTTAATTTCTTTGATTTTAAAACTATACTATACTACATACTATCATATACAGTACTAAATATTATATATATATATATATATATATATATATATACTATTATTATATATTACACACATATACTACATTATATACACCACATATATACATATATACATACACACACAAATAAATACATACATACATATATCTACATATATACACACACACACACACACACACACACATATATATATATATATATACATAAACACATATATATACACACACACACATACACACACACACACACACACACACACACACACACACATATATATATATATATATATATATATACACACATACACTACCGTTCAAAAGTTTGGGGTCAGTACATTTTTATTGTTTCTTTTTTTCTTTTTTTTTTTTTTTTTTTTTTTTTTTAAGAAATTAATACTTTTATTCACCAAGGATGTATTAAATTAATAATTAAAAGTTTATTAAAAGTTAATAATAAATAATTTACATTGTTATAAAATATTTATATTTTGAATAAACACTGTACTTTTTAAACTTGTTATTCATGAAAGAATCCCGAAAAAAAAAATCACAGGTTCCAAAAAATATTTGGCAGCACAACTGTTGATATTATCCAACACTGATCATTCTAATAATAAATCCGCATATTAGAATGATTTCTGAAGGATCATGTGACACTTAAGACTGGAGTAACAGCTGATAAAAATTCAGCTTTTCATCACAGGAATAAATTATATTTTAAAGTATGTTAAAATAAAAAACATTATTTTATATTGTAAAAACATTTTGCAATATTACTGTTTTTTTTCTATATTTTTAATCAAATAAATGCAGCCTTGATGAGCATAAGAGACTTCTTTAAAGACTATTACAAGTCTTACTGACCCCAAACTTTTGAACGGTAGTGTACATATATATATATATGTGTGTGTGTGTGTGTGTGTGTATATATATATAATATATATAAATATGTATATATATATATATAAATTTATATATATATATATATATATATATATATACATACATACATACACACACATATATACACATACATACATATATATAGATACACACACACACACACACACATATATATATACACACATATATATATATATGCTGTATACTATGCAATTACACATTATATATATTCTATATTATATACTACATACTATATACTGTATATACACTACATATTATATATACAACATTCAATACTAGTATATACAGTGCTTAATATTTTATTATATATATATATATGTGTGCGTGTGTGTGTATGTCATATACTATACTATTATATATTACATATGCTATATACATTATATACCACGTTATATACACTATACTATACACTATTAACTACATACTACATATACACTATAATATACTAAATACTATTGTATACAGTACTAAATATTGTATATGCCATACACTATACTACTATTATATATTACATATACTTTATACTATATAATCTACTACATTATATAGTATATTATACTAAATACTATTATAAAATTAAAATTAGCAACCCAATATGGTAAGGTCTCCTATGAATAAATAAGTAAATAAATACATACACAAACAAACATAATAATAACTATAAATAAATAAATAAATTCTACTCTTACAAGCTTTTCAGTTTGTACCTGCTGGATTGCAGCTGCGTCCGTCTTCATCCAGCTGGTAACCGTCTGCGCAGCTGCACACGACACCCGCCGTCTGCTCTGACTGACTGCAGTAGTGCAGACACCCTCCGTTCTTATATTTACAGTCAAACACCTCTGAAATCATACAAATCTACTGTCTGTTTGAAGTAGTCAACTAGTCAAACTATTTTTGGATTATTTTGCAAACGCTGCGTCCAGTGTGATGTTCGCAGTGAACCTGTTTGACAGTTGTTCCCGCTGTACTGTGGAGGACAGAGACACTCGAGCACGCCGCGGCTCTCGCTGCAGATTCCTCCGTTCAGACACGGGTTAAAGCGACACAGATTCAGATCTACACATGACAACAACACATTTAACTCCATCATAATCTGCCAGGATGACATGTCAGAGTTCATTCAGAAAATATTTCAGAGTGTTTTTAATTAAAGGGGTTAATAAAGAAAAGTCTTACTCTGATATTTGTACCAGAACTCCATCTAGAAGAACAAAAGAACATGAAAGTCAGACAATGATGTGACTGAGTTCTTAAAAATAAAAGTTCCATTTAGAACTACAGAGGGTTTTAAAGAGGTGTGACATCACAGAAGAGTCTTTAAGAGACACGAAGATCTTTTTATTCTCTAGTTCCTCAGAAATCCATTTCTATGTTCTGCTGCTTCAAAGCAGTGCTTCTTAAAATGATCTAACCCGGTAAAGACTGACATATGAAGAAACAAATAATATTTATTATTTATAATAATATTATATAATATTTTTTAATGAAAAAGTGAAATGAAAAATTTTAGACAAAATATTTTTTAAAAGTTTGCATACATGTTTTTTTGCTGAGTATCATATGTGACCCTGGACCACAAAACCAGTGTTAAGTATCACGGGTATATTTGTAGCAGTAGCCAAAAATACATTGCATGGGTCAAAATGATCGATTTTTCATTTATGAAAAATGATTTATCAAAAATCATTAGGATATTAAGTAAAGATCATGTTCCATGAAGATATTTTGTCAAGTTCTTACCGTGAATATATGAAAACTTAATTTTTGATTAGTAATATGCATTGCTAAGAACTTCATTTGGACACTTTTAAAGGTGATTTTCTCAATATTTTTATTTTTTTGCATCCTCAGATATCAGATTTTCAAATAATTTGGCCAAATATTGTCCTAGCCTAACAAACCATACATCAATGGAAAGCTTATTTATTCAGATTTCAGATGATGTATAGATCTCAATAAAACAAAAAAAAAATTGGCCTTTTTGACTGGTTTTGTGGTCCAGGGTCACATATTTGCTTCATCAAGCTTTTATTGCACATACAGTCTGATACAGTGAAAATATGGAGAAAAACAGCTCAATTTTATTCAGAGACTCAAACAGAGCAAAAATATGCAATTAAGTAGAGAAAAAAAATCTGAAGCTTGTAATGTAAATCTTTCTAACAGTATAGCAGATATGTACATAACATATATATATATATATATATATATATATAAAATGAAAAACACTCTGTATCTCCAATTATGTCTTTGTAAAATGAGACTCAAATTTAATCAAAACATAATGCAATGCAAGAATATCAAGATATAATCAGAGGTGGATGTATGTGTAAATTTTAAAAGTGGGATTTCTAGACTAGGAAAAGCCACGGAAAATAATAAAATCTTAAAAAGTCATGGATAATTGATTAAAAATAGAGTTCACTATGTCAAACTCTGAAATATTTTGTTGGTAGAAATTGCTATTTTGTGAGTCTCATATAATAATAAAACAACAACAACAACAACAAAAAAACAAAATAAAAAAAAGGTAAAAAAAAAAACAAACAAACCCAGAAACCAAAACTCTGACCTCATGAACTCTGATCACGATATTTAATAATCTCCAAAGAACCATATATAAACACAAGAACACTAATATACAGATTAGAATAAAACTAGTGAATTTGTGTGACTGTACCGTCTTCTCTCTGCTCTGAAATATCTCAGACGCCTCCTCAAGAGAGCAGCGCTCCTCATAACACTCCCGCTCCAGATTCCCGGGTTTAATCTCCTCCAGGAAGGCGTTTGCCCTTCGGTTCCTCAGCAGATGAACGGCATCGCGCCTGTCCAGAAACACTAAATACCACGCACACACGCTTTAAATACAACACGTCTGATCAAAGATAGATAGATAGATAGATAGATACATAGATCACCTGGTGACTGGAGCGCTGAGGTCAGATGAATTAAGAGTAGAATAATCCAGCTCATGGATTCGGACATCAAGAAACCGCAGATCTGATGTAAATCAACCTGTTTGATATATTAATGTAAAAGGTCCGTTCACAATAACATTAAAAACATTCTTAGAGCATTATTCTCGAAGCGTTTTCATTGTTATTTTTACTTGCTGAATGCTCTTGTAATGTTGAGAGAAAATGTTCTGAGATCAACATTCTAGAAATGTCTTTATGATATTATTTGTACTTCTAAAACTTTAGAAAAATGTTTGCAACCTTTAAATAATGTTTAAATAATGACAAGAAAACGACATTTTAGAATGTTCTTAGAATTCTTAGAATGTTACAAATTAACATTCAAATAATGTTCAAACAATAGAACGTTTAATTAAAAAACCTTTAATGTTCTAATCACGAAAAAAAACTATATTTTTATGTTCTTAGAATGTAAAAAATAAACGTTTAAAAAGATGAAAAATTAGTAGGACATTGTATGAAATGTTTTTGTAACTATTACATAATGACATCAAAATTGGACAATTCAACATTTTAGAAACATTTCAAAACGCTTTTATAACCTGATTTTTCGTCTGTTTATGTGCAGACTAATATAGTTATTTCAATTTGCTATAGTTATTCTCGGTGTGAACAGGCCTTAATGATAATGAACTTTTAAATTATTCAAATTAAGTAAAAATACAAAAAATACTGGAATACAGTTTGCGTTTCTGGTGTGAACGGGCTCAAAAATTTTTTCAGCAGTATAGTTTGTTTACAGTAAACCTTTACATGAACATAATCCACTTAAAAATGATATCCAAAATCTCTCCTTTTATACAGAATACATTCAAGCACAGATTTCTTTGTATAGTTTTTGATTCTTTTGAATAATCTTGAGTATTTGCTCACCTTGTTGAGGGTTTCAGTCGACTTATATCAGTCCAGAGGAGCTTCACTTCTACTATTTCAGTATTTCTGAGGACAGTTTTATCACATTTCTCCTAATCAAACGGTCTTGATGACAACCAGAAGCAAATAGTCTTAAACAAAATCATTATTTGTACTGCGCTTCAACATCGACCTTTAGACAGACAGTGTTTACACACATATGAACACACACACAACTGCACAAACTCTCTTCAATCAGCATAAACACTACTGCTGAACAATAATGATTTAAAATTAAACCAGATCACTGTAGATCCTAAAATGTAATATGTTTATCAGCATATATACAGTAGTTTTGGGGAAAGTTACACTACCAGTCAAACGTTTTTGAACAGTAAGATTTTTAATGTTATTTTTTAAAAGAAGTCTGTTCTGCTCACCAAACCTGCATTTATTTGATTCAAAGTACAGCAAAAACAGTAAAATTTTGAAATATTTGTACTATTTAAAATAACTGTTTTTTATTTGAATATATTTAAAAATATAATTTATTCTTGTGATTTCAAAGCTGAATTTTTTAATTTCATAATCTTTTAGAAATCATTCTAATATTCTGATTTGCTGCTCAAAAACATTTATTATTATTATTATTATTATTACGTCGAAAACAGTTGAGTAGACTTTTTTCACGTTTCTTTGATGAACAGAAAGTTCAGAAGAACAGCATTTATCTGAAATAGTAATCTTTTGTAACATCATAAATGTCTTTATCATCACTTTTGATCAATTTAAAGCATCCTTGCTAAATAAAAGTATTAATTTCTAGAAAAATTATACTGACTCCAAGCTGTTACAAAATGCTACAAATGTTACAATAACTTTTTATTTCAGATAAATGTTGATTTTTTTATCTTTCTACTCATCAAAGGATGCTGAAAAAAATACTGTTTTAAATATTGATAATAATAATAATAATAATATTTCTTTAACAGCAAATCAGCAGATTTGAATGAAGGATCATGTGACACTGAAGACTGAAGTAAAAAAGTCAGATTTGATCACAGGAATAAATTACATTTTAAAATAAATTCAAATAGAAAACAGTAATTTTAAATAGTAAAAATATTTCACAATTTTACTTTTTAAGTACAAACAAATGCAGGCTTGGTGAGCAGAAGAGACATCTTTAAAAAAAAATCTTACTGTTCAAAAACTTTTGACTGGTAGTTAAAAAATGTGAAAATTTCAGCATTTAGATATTACAAATATATCATAATCAATTTTTATTGTTAAATAAAACTAATACTTTTGAAATGCAAAGTAAAAAAAATGAACGGTAACTATTTATAATTAATTAAAAAAAAAGTTATAGTAATAGTATAGTATAGTTATTATTAATAAAACAATCACTATTAAAAAGCATTTTTGTTAACTGAAATTAAATTAAAATATAAACATCAGAAGAAATATACAAAAAAATAGAAATGTTTCCTTGTAAATAAAATAAGTACTAAAATTGAATACATTTTACTAAATGATATAACTTAATATAAATATAACATAATATATATATATATATGTATAAATTATATTAAATCAATTATAAAACTTAATTATATATTAATTACTAAAACTGAATTATATATTTAGTATTTATAAATTTACTAAAACAAACATATTCCATATTGTTATTATAAAATTAACACTGGTAAAAACATTTTTGTTATTCAAATATATAAAATATATAAACAAATATTAAATGAAAAACTTAAACGTAAGCAAACATTAATTTTTACTACTAGTACTAAATTAGTCAAACTATTAAAATTGCAACCAAAAAATAAATAGACTGGTAGTGTACTTTTAAAAGTAATACAATGTTGCATTACTCCACAAAAGAAATTACTTTTTATGGAAGGTAATCCATTTTGATACTTTTGTGTTACTTTTTATCACCTGCATGGGCTGGGCTTGTTTATTTGTTTTTTTAATAACAAAAAGTTTGAAAGTAATGTGTTACTTTACAAAAGTAATCTGATTACATATCCTGCATTACTTGTAACGTGCCACTCCCAACACTGTATATATGTTTATATTTAAAGAAAAAACACAAGTGAGATTTGGGCAAAAGAATGTTTTAATTCACATTCTATTCTACAAGTAGTTACATTATTTACAGTATTTTAAAAAAACAACCAAACAAATGATCAGAATGAACAGTGAACGTGTTAATATCTCAAACGTTTCTCAGTAATCCTTCATATAACATAGAGGACAGTATGCAACTACCTGTTTGAAAGCAGCACCCGATTGAAGTGGATTCTTTCATACTCCACGATGAGACCTACGCTATGGATTAGACTCTATCTGTAGTGTTTTAGAGGTAGACTACGGCTCTAGTCAGTAGTGCTGAATTAGGGTTGTTAAGACAAATCAATGTAAGACTTTTCTTTCATATGAAACTCAGCAGTCAAACCTCTCGTCCAAAATCGAAGGCCACGCCGTCCAACTCTGCGGCCGCACACTTGTTCCTCTGCCATTCCAGTGTTAGAAAGCAATAAAAGCCGTATTCGAATCAAACGAAGCATCATGCACATTCAGATATTTTCTCTGGAGGAGGTGATGGGGTTTGAGAAATACGTGATTTTGGGGCCCGTTTATCCGCCTGCAGCGAAGCCAGTTCATCGTCACGACTTAAAAAATGAACAAGCAAACAGGCAATATGAAAAACAAGGGCGCGGGGGGACGTTAACGGAGCAGTTTTAGTTGGCATCAGCTGAACTCGGTTATAAAAGAGTTTGATTTGGCCCGTCGCGTCAGACGAGCGACCCGGCTCTGCTCTGCGCCGGCACCATGACGGGTACGGCGCCCATGCGCTCTAGCGTGGCTTGGCTCACGGCGTACGAGTGCGTGTGCTGCTGCCCGTGCGTCGCGGCCGGCGCGGTGGCGACGGGCGGGCGGAGGCACAGCGAGCCGTTACTGCGGGCCATGACGGGCGGCGAGGGGGCGGAGTTTGTGGTGACCACCAGAGTCTTGGGCGGCGGCAGGGTGTGGCTGCCGTTGGCGTAGGCGGGCCGCGAGGGCGCGTTTCCCGGCGCGGCCGAGCCGCCGGTGAAGGTCTGCCGCGTGTCGCCGTTGTAGCGCGTGTAGGAGTTGGTGTCGTAGTTGGGTTTGGGATTGTGCCAGTAGCGGCTGTTGTAGGTGTTGGTGGACGTCAGAGTGTCGTTCTCTGAAGACGAGGCGTCCGCCTGGAACGCTTTGACCGATGACGATCTCTTCGGAGGAAGGTCGTCCTCCCTGTGTAAGGTAGGATGGAAAGATTGCAATTCATCAAAGAATTAAATCTTACATTTCAAAACTTTTTAGAACAGGGGAAATTTCTGGGAATATTACAAGTAGGGTTGCAAAGGGCCGGAAAATTTCCATGGGAACTTCATATGGGGAATTTTGAAAATATTCCAATTTGGAATCTTGACAGGAATTTATGGATTTAATTAGAAATTTGGAGAAACCGTTTCATAAACATGTATAAATGTAAACATTTTGTTTGATCATAAGCTGACATGCATACTAATACAAATCTTAAAAATGACATTTTTGGATTTTTTTAAAAATCTGTGATGCTTTTTTCAGGATTCATTGAAAAACAAAAACTTACAGAACTTAAGAACAGCATTTATTCAAAAGGGGACTGTTTGTGGGGGAGGGTCATTTTTAGACAGTTTTTTAATTATTATCTCACCTAAATGTTTGCTCAGTCAGTTTTTAAAATGGTATAATTTAGTTGCACAGTAACTTACACACAGCAAAAGGAAGACTTAAACATATATATATATATTTTTTTTTTTGTAATATTTGTTATTTACATGAATACTCACCTAGATGGACATTTTGATATTTTGTGTGCAGGATTCAAAAAATGGTCTGTGCATGTTATGGAGGAACGCACAGTGCGTGTAGGGTGTGTGGCCTCAATAGCACTGCAGTAAACAGTGTGCTGTGGAACAATGTGTAGGGTAGAAATTCAACTGAAATTGCATTAAATCTGGTTGTTTTAACAAAGATTATACTGCAAGATGCTACATTTAAGTTCCCAGTTCCTGCAATTCTGAAAATTCCTAGTTTATCCCCATTATTTCCTGTTAATTCCCATATATTTCCATTAATTCCCATGGAAAGCTTCCAGTCTTGAAAATTTGGTATGTCCAAATATGTTCTGCTGTAAAATAAAATATAATAAACAGAGGACGCCCAGCTAACAGTGAACAAAGTTATATAAATAACAAAATGTTTTTTAATTAATGTTTATGAAACTTTCTCAAAACATTATTAATTTATAATACATATTCTCATAATGTTTAGATGAAACATTTTTAGAACATTATTTTTGGAACATTCTCATGCTGTTATTTTTATTTTATAAATGTTCTTATAACGCTGAGAGAAAATGTTCTGAGATCAACATTTTTGGAATGTTGCTACAATGTTATTTGTACTTGATGAACATTCTAAGAAACATTTTGCAACCTTTAAATACCGGTCTAATCATAAGAAAACTGGACTTTAACATTCCTAAAATATTAAAAACAAACATTCAAATAACATGAGTAGAATGTTTTAAGAAACATTTTAGTCACCTTTGAATAACATTTTTAGAATATTAAAAATAAATGTTCAAATAATGTTATATTTTGGGTGAATAAAAGGTCAGTAGAATGTTGTAAGAAACGTTTTTGTAACCTTTAATTAACGTTATAGTCACAACAAGAAAACTGGGCATTTCAACATTTAAGAAACATTTCAAAACAATGTTATAACCTAAATGTGTTACTTGGGTAATCATCCTTTACTGTGGATGCTAATATTGACCTTCCAGAGAGCAAATCGTTCGTTCTGAGTTCTCTTTTGAGTCACCGAATCAATGAATCATTCAGTTCATTCATTCAGTCAATAAATGATTCCTCAGTGAATTGTTCAGTAAATCTTCTGGTGTTGTTTCTGTTAACTAAAACTATTAAAAATGGTTTTCATTAATTGAAAAAAATTTGAAATAAAATAAAATATTAAACTGTCCTCACTGTGTAAGATGGTTTCACATAAAATTCAATAAATTCAGCATACTGTATAATTAGATATAATAATTTTAAAATTGGGTTTTCCAAGTCTGTTAAAGTAAAAAATACAATTTTTTAATTTTATTCTGACGTAAAATGGTTCATTAGCTATATAATGACCCAGTGACTTTAACTCACAGAAATGATAAATCAGTCACCAATAAAAGAATAAAATTCTCAGTGAATCGTTCAGTAAATGTTCTGGTTGTTAGTGTTGTTATTGTGAATCATATTGTGAATCATTTGATTCTGCTGATGTTTGGTGTTGTTGAAGAGTCACCTGATCTCGTTGGGAATCTCCTCCTCCTCATATTTGTTCTTGTTTCTCCAGTAGAAGAGCGTGACGACCACCAGTAAAGAGCAGATGATGAGCGCCAGAATTCCGGTGGCGATGGTTCCTGCGATCAGACCCACGCTCTGAGGCTGCGCTGTCAAACATCAGACACAGAGAGACGGCTGTGAGATCGCATTTGAGATAGAGTGTGTCCCTAATGATGTTTAATGGGATGCTGACACTAGGAGTGTACGAAACTACACGTGTCAATCTGATTATTGCTGTGTGAGCTCCCAAAATCACTGCAAGTGAGGGTGAACACAGGGTGCTGTGATTTACAGAAAAATGTGGACCGAATCGTGGAGTTCTGTCATGAAAATGGAATTTACAGTATAATGTGGCTAATTTTGAAAAAAGTAGGGCTGTATATCATGATATGGGCTATCTGTAAATTTTAAACTGCCAAAAAAAACCAAACAAACAAACAGAATTTGGGAAAAATTAAGTATCACTGAAGCCTAAAAATTTATTAATTCATTTTTTTTGTTAAACTTTGAATAAATTGTTAAATTGTCAGTTTAATGATTTACATAAATGTTTGATCACTTAAATTTTATTTAATTGCAATATGGACTACAGTCTGTGAACCTTAAACTACATAACATTATTGTCAAAAACACACAGGAACTCAAAAGCCTCCACTACAACACGTCAAAAGACTATTAAACGCTATAAAACTAAAACTATTAAAAATCACATTAAATACAAACATAAGATGAAAAATTTAAATTAAAAAAGCTTTGGCAACTAACTGAAATAAAATAAGTGTAAGTTCAAGCACTAAAATTGCCCAAACTAAACCTGAAATAAAAACAAATTAAAGCTTAAAAAAGAGAGAAAAAAAAACAAAACAATAAAATAAAATAAAATTTAAACTGAAAATATACAAATAAAAGCTAGTTCAAAACACTAATAAATAATATAATGCTAATGTTAATATACATTTTTTTAGCTGTGAATGTTTTAGCACACAAAAAAAGTTCAGTTTAACTTTAAGTTGTGACACAAATATAATACTCAAAGTAATAATAATTATTTTTATTTTTATCTTAATTTGTCTTCCATGTTTTAATTTTAACAGTAAAACTCTGTTATGTAGCACTTTGTTAGCCAAAAATAAATATAAAAATAAATACATTAATTAATTAAAGGAATTGTTACATTTTCTTTTAATTACATCTTTAAAAAAAAATCATTAAATTGCCTTTGTTTGAATACTATTGTTTTGATAATAAATTTATATTAAATTATAAAATAAAAAGTAAATAAATAAAAAACGGAATTTGGCAAAAAAAAATTAAATATGCCATGTAACAATTTAATGGTTTATTAGAATTTTAACAATTCTAGGGTAAATGTAAAAAAAATAATAAACTATTAAATTACTACTATTTGCATGAATTCAATTAATTAGATATGGTTTTTGATCATTAAAATGCAATTAAAACATAATTCAAAAAAATGTAAATGTAAACAGAAATGTGGGAAAATAAAACAGAGTTTGTGAAAAAATGTAATGCACTTCATAGGATGATATGAATGCACATGTGGGCTCCAAACTTACGTGCCACGACCTGGAGATTGAGGACGCAGGTGCTCTTTCCGATGGCGTTTGATGCCGTGCACTGATACATTCCAGATGTGCTGGTGCTGATGTTCCTCAATGTGACCGTACCCTGCATCTGATCTGAGCAACACAAAACAACACAACGCCGAGTTATTAAAAACATCTATCTGACAGTAATATGTTAATAGGCATCAATAAACAAAGTTTCCTATGTGAAAACATTAACAGATGACAATGAGAACATTAAATAAGATGAAAATTGATTGTGCTTAAATCATCTCAACCAATTAAGAAACAAAGTTTACATGACCTGACATGTTCTTGACTTATTAAAATAATTATAACACTAGGATTGTGGATGAAATCGCACACAATAACATAACACAGACTCAAAAATAATTACATAAATGCCACTAAAATAAGAAAAATCATTTTTGTGAATCATATTGTTTTAGAAGAGTACAGAGTGATTTGCAGTAAAACTGATGGCCTCTAGATGGCAGTATGATTGTAGTTTTGCATCACTGAGAAAGAAAAATGTCTCTAACAGCTATGAAAGCATTTTGAGGCCAAGCAGATTGATTTATTAAGCATAAAAATATAACAGCCATCTTTAGAATAAGGCTACTGTACCGATACTGTCCACAGACAGTCAACTTTTGTATCTGAAACGTTATTTAAAAGTTAGTTTTGTGTTGTTTGTGCTTCTTATAGTCTGTTAGGGGTCTTTCCTGACCCACCCAAATGTCCCAAAAATACAGTAAAAACTGTAAAATTGTGAAATATTATTACTCTTTAAAATAACTGTTTTCCGTGTGAGTAACTTTTAAAATGTAATTTATTTCTGTGATCAAACCTGAATTTTCAGCATCATTACTCCAGTCTTCAGTGTCACATGATCCTTCAGAAATCATTCTAATATGCTGATTTGCTGCTTAAGAAAAATTTCTGGTTATTATCAGGGTTGAAAACAGTTTTGATACTTAAAAAAAGATTTTTATTCAACAAGGATGCATTAAATTGATCAAAAGTGACAGTAAAGACATTTGTAATGTTAGAAAACATTTCTATTTCAAAAAAATGCTGTTCTTTTAAACTTTCTATTCATCAAAGAGTCGTGAAAAATAAAATGTGTCACAGTTTTCACAAATATATTGTGCAGCACGAGTGTTTTTAACATTGATAATAATCAGAAATGTTTGTTGAGCAGCAAATCAGCATATTAGAATGATTTCTGAAGGATCATGTGACTCTGATGACTGCAGTAATGATGCTGAAAATTCAGATTTGATCATAGAAATAAATTACATTTTAAAATATACTGACATAGAACACAGCTATTTTAAATTTAAAAAATATATCAGTATTTTTACAGTTTTTACTGTATTTTTAATCTAATAAATGCAGTCTTGGTGAGCAGAAGAACAGTCTTTCAAAACATTACATTTTTAAGTGTACTGTAAATAGAGTGGTTTTAGTTGTAGCCGTATTCTAAAGTGTGATGTTTGGAGAGAGCAGGTCAGTTCACCTCACACACCAACACACACACACACACACGGTGGACCGGGATGGGCAGAGGTCACGCCACAGCGGGAGTCAAGAGCTGCGCATTTACCCGAGAACGTAGGGCAAAACGGAATTCCCACGGGCAGGGGTTTAGTACCTTGCATGGCATTGTGGGGCAGTTTGGGCACCGACTCCAGCTTTTCCCAGGCGTAGGTGGGCGTCGGGATGCCCTCGTCCGAACCACACAACAGCATCACGTCGTTGCCCACGTCCAGCGAACCCTGAATCCGACACGACGGGATGGATGGAGGAACTGCAGTGCAGAGAGAGAATAAAGACCAGCATCATATACTGGTGTGCTTCACATCAGCTGTCATAATGGGCAATAATGGGCAAAATAAACTGCAAAATAGCTTGTCTACTAGACGATATGCTCATAGTCAAAAGTGTGGCACTGTAGGACGATGTCTGTGTTTGAAGGTCACACGACAATGCCAACACGATAGATGTAGTATTGCATTGCATTTTAAAATTAAAAAAGCTTACAAACTAAACAAAAATCATAAAAAATTACCAACTGGAAATAAAACTGAATTAAAAATGAATTAAACCTAAAAAGTAATATTTAAAAAATAAATGTATAAGATGGCAAGCACATTACAAATTACAAAATAATAAATAAATAAATAAATAAATAAATAAATAAATAAAATAAAAACTATATATTATAAATGATAAGATGAAAAGCTAAAATGAAAGCTAAAAATATAAAAATAAAAGTTAATTTAAAATATAAATAAAAACATATATAACAGTAAATAAATAATTGCTAAAATAACACTGAAAAATGCATAAAATTGACAAGTTCATTACAAAATGATTACAAATTAAACAAATAAAAACTGAAAACATAAAACGAAAGGTAATTCAAAACATAAATAAAAACTACAATAGTATATAAATAAAACTAAAATAACACTAAAACTGAATTAAAATAAATTAAACTTAAATAGTAATATCTTTTAAAAAAAACTCAAAATGACAAAAAAATATTTCTAAAATTAAAGTATCAAAATATATAAATAAAACTAAAATAGTAAAATTAAAAATAAATGAAACCTAAACAGTAATATTTAAAAGAATAACAAATAAAATGACAAGCACATTGCAAAATGAGAAAAAACCCTAAAAGTAACATGAACATGAACTTATAAATATATAAATAAAACTACTTTGTATATAAATAATAAAATAACACTAAAACCGAAATAAAAATAAATGTAATCTAAATAGTAAGATAAAAATCACATTTTAAAAGTACTAAAACATTACAAAACAAAAAATAAAATAAAAATGACAAATATAAAAATAAAAGCTAATTTAAAATGTAAAATCTATAATAGTATATAAATACTAAAATAACATTGTTTGGGATGCTTTTTTAATAGCTTATTTAATCCAATTTTGCATTATTTAATTTGATTTTGTGTAAAAAAAAAAAAAAATCACTTATCCCCTTATAAAACAAGTCAAGAAAGAGATATTAAAACTGTTGTTTATATTGCTCTCTGGTTCATTCATCACATTGGAAACTGAAGGTCACGTTGCATTGCATTGTGGGATGCAGTAATAAACACACTGTGCTTTGCTGCATACTAAACATCATGGCAAATGAAGAAGGATCATGCATACGTGAACTTTTATGCACTGTACGCACACCACTGTATATCTAGCAGACGTACTAATGACATATGAAGAGTAATACATGCGACTGCTCGTGGTCTTCATCACTCACCCAGCACAGTGAGGCCGATGACGCCGATATTGCGCCCCCCCGCGGTCGGGCAGGTTGTTGACCAGGCACTGGTACGTCCCCGTGTCCGAAAGCTGCGTGTTATTGATGAAGATTGAGGCACTTGTGCTGGGCATGGTGGACACGAAACCCACACGCCCGTTCATGTGATTGGCTAAACTGAACACCTGCCCGCCCTGATAGATGATCACCTGCCAACAACACAAACACATAAGTCACAGTTCATTTACACTTTAGGCAGGTAAAACAGATCATGCATAAAGCCTTAGAATGACTATCAATTCATTTAAAAGCATAATTAAGGCCATACATTTATTTATATAGCTCTTTATACAACACAGACTATTTCAAAGCAGCTTCACAGTAAAAAAACAACAACCAAATTTTAAAATTCATCAATTCTAAAAATAATTTCAACTGTAAAGCAACTCTACAGAAAACAGTATCAGCTTTTTCTTCTCATCTGCTAATTGATGATCGCTATATTTGGCAATTTTGTGAAAAAAAACATTAGAATTGTGAGATATAAATTCAGAATCGCAGTATAAAAGTCTAAACTAAAAGTTTACCTAAAACTAAAACCATGAAAAAAAAGTATTAATTGAAATAATAAATAAAATAAAAGAATAAAAATGAAAAATAAAAATTTATAATAACTATAAAGACATAAAAAATAGTTCAATGTAAAAAATATCAATGTAATAAAAACAGCTAAATTCCTAAAAGACAATATCAGCCTTTTCTTCTCATCTGCTAATTGATATGATTTTCTGAATATTAACTGTCTTTTAAGACCCAAATAAGCAGCCAAATTTTAATGCAAATCACATTAAATCAAAGTTTAATTTTTAATATGAAAGTTAACTTAAATATGCACATTTCTTAAGTAGATGCAGACCCAAGGGCTGAACTATAAAACAAAGTTTTAATGAAGTCTATACGTTCCAGCTGAACTAAATGTGGAAAATTGCAGAGATGAGAGCTATTTAAATTAACCAGACAATTAATAACTAATAACAAGTGTTAATTATGCCATGAAAAGCCACACAATTATGAGAGGTTATTTTAGCATAATTAATATACTGTTATAGTTTTAGTTAATATTTTGAATTAGATTTTAATTTTTATATTTTTTATATTATATTTTATATTTATTTATACATTTATTTATTATTTATTTATTTGTTTGTTTGTTCGATTGTTTTAGGAAACAATAATCACACTTTATTTTATTGTTAGTTTGTTTTAGGAAATACAGTTTTAGTTATTTATTTATACATGTATTTATTATTTATCTATCTATTTATTTGTTTGTTTGTTTAATTGTTTTAGGAAATCCGGTTTTATTTATTTATTTATTTATTTTTATTTTATTGTTAGTTTGTTTTAGGAAATACAGTTTTAGTTGTTTATTTATACATCTATTTATTTATTTATTATTTTTTGTTTGATTGTTTTAGGAAATCTGTTTTTATCTATTTATTTATTTTTATTTTATTGTTAGTTTTTTTTAAGAAATACGGTTTAGTTATTTATTTATACATCTATTTATTTATTTATGCATTTATTATTTTTTGTTTGTTTGTTTTAGAAAATCCAGTTTTAGTTATTTATTTATACCTTTATTTATTTATTATTATTATTTATTTTTTGGTTTGTTTGTTTGTTTTAGGAAATACGGTTTAGTTATTTTAGTACTTCAATTTAAACTAAATAAAAATGAGAAATCTTGCCTTGGCTTTGTTTTTTAATATATTCTATTTCAGTTAATATTTATTTTATTTAAAGTAATGAAATTATTTGAAATAAAACTTATTTTATTTCAGTTAATATTTATTTAATGTCAAGTAATGTTTTTTTATTATTATAATTTTTAGTTAACGGTAATAATAACCCTGGGGAAAGTAAGTTATAATTTTAAGATTTTCTTTTATTTATTTTCTGTAGAATAATGAATCATTCACAATAAGATCGTGTTTATAAATGGAGAAGATAAAAACAGTCAATTTTCATGTTAGATGTTAAAAATTGAGTGTAAACAGGTATAAACAAGATGAAATAAGGATGCATTTTATTTTCCAAATAATCAATTATTGAAAGCGTTTAATTATGCAACATTTTGAGCAAAGCTTTGGTCAGTCTCTGAGCATCAGCATGTCCATCAGACGCTCGTGTAGAAGAAGAGCTGCTGGAATATTCAACACTGGGAGTATAAAGCATTTTTAAAGGACTTTGATCTTTGTTAGAAGCTGCTGTGATCTGCCACATTAAAAGAAACCTGCTTCAGTGTGTGTGTGTGTGTGTGTGTGTGAGATCATGGGAGGGTTTCAGTGGCCTTCGAGAGGCTGAATGATCTCACACACACACACAGTGTTTTGAGCAGCAGTAAATGAGGCTCTCATGGACTCTGGGCTTCTTACACACAAATGAACAGGCAGCACTTCAGCTGAGATGAATCAAGACGAGCCCCGCAGCCAGTGTGTGTGTGTGTGTGTGATATGAGCTGTGTAATAGGAAAAGATGGGAGTGATGTATAGGTATATATGTCAGAAAAAGACAAATGAGTGTTGCTCTAATGCATGTTATCAGCCGCCTAATTCTTCATCATAATGTCTCAATAGTGCGCATTATGGATGAGCTCTTATTAGTGCTGTTTGCCAAGTCATGCATCACTAGTGCTCACAGCAGCCCGCTAATATTTTCGGAAAAAGCAAGGACGACAGTGACCAATTACAACTCAGTATTTAAATATCACAATGACATCTTCACTCAGCGGAAGTAGTTTAGTTTTGAAAGTGAATACTTTAACAATGCAAATTACTAGGAAATGTTCAAAATTTTATCTTTCATTTGAACTTTAAATTTGTGCGTTTCTTAAATTATGGATGAGCTATTATTAGTACTGAAGTTTGTTTCTGCCATGGAATATAAAAATAAAAAGGTAATTGCAATCTTTTTATTTCACAAGTCAAAATGTTCTCACAATTCTGAGATGTAAGCTCAGAATTCTGCTTTTTTTCTCGCAATTCTGAATTTTTATCTCACAATTCTGTGTTTATATCTGGCAATTATAAAAAACAAACCCATTAGAATTGATGGTATAAATTAATTATACATTAACAAAAATAAATAAATAAATAAATAAATAAAGTCTAAACTAAAGGTCTAACTAAACACAGAAAATTGTTATTTGAAATAAAATAAACAATAAACGAAATAAATAGTGCAATTAAAAAAATTTAAAATGAAATATATTTATATTTATAACTGGCAATTATAAAAAAAAACAGAATTGGTGGTATAAATTCATTAAAAATTAACAACAATAAAAGATAAAAAAATATATAAATAAATAAAAGTCTAAACTAAAGGTCTAACTAAACACAAAAAATGTTATTTGAAATAAAATAAACAATAAACAAAATAAATATTGCAATAAAAATAATTAAAAATCTTAAACTTTGTTGTTTTTAACTACAAAAAAACTAGTAAAAAATATATAAAAAAAAGCAAAATTACTAAAACTTTAACTAAAATTAAATTAAAATGTATAAAATTCAAAATATTCTTAAAAACTTTAACAGTATCTTAATGATACTAAAATAACACTGAAGAGTGAAAACCAAGCAGATTTCCACACGCTGGTTTGCTGTGAGATGAAAGGAGGTCATCAGCTGTGTACAGATGGTCATCAGCGCTAAGAACTGACTTGGCTCTGGCCACATCATGAGCTGCCAATCATTAAGCCCCTCCCCTTAACATCTCCTCTGCTCCGCCCCCCATTCAGCAGATAGACTTCTCTATTATTGACTGCAGTATCTTCACTGATTCAGTCACTTTATAACACGTTTGTTACATGAAACATGCATAAATGTGACAGAATAAAGTATGCTTATTAATAAAATCTGCTAAATAGATTTACTAGGAAGAAATGCATGCACTGGCTGAACCTGCAAATGAACAAGGCACAAAGGATTTGGCGTTGAACCTGTATACACACATACATCTGCTGTACGTCTTAATCTGCTGCTGAAAGCAGAAGATTTACAGCAAACACAGACGGACGTGAAGAGATCGTGATCTGATCAGAAGCAGGTCAGATGGGTTGATAGCATGTGTCTTTATGATAAGCTCGACATATGCTAAAGACACGCCACTATAAATCCCTCACCTATATGAAACGCTGAGCATGCTGGGATACGGCATGAAAAAAATCCATGTATGCACTGCAATTTACTGCAAAAAATAACGACATTGATTATGGGAATAAATATTTATTAATATGCATTTTAAATCCATTTTTGCAAAAAATGTCTTAATTTCTGCAAATCTGATCAAAGAAAGTCAAAAGGAAACCATTAAAACACTTGCAGTAGTTATTAGTATGCATTAGTTATAAAAACCACTGAAAAAAACATTTTTAATATTTGAAATAAAGCTAAAATAATATATAAATATTAGACTTTTACAAAAATTAAATGTTTCCTTGGCAATTAACTGAAATAATTAAGTTTAAGTTGAATAACTAAAACGATTAAAACTGCAATAAAAAATAAATTAATGATCATTTAAATAATTAAACAAAAAATGAAATTAACACAATTTTAGTTTATATATATATTTTAAAATATTTCTATATTTTTTTTTCTGTTAAGCACATAACAAAAGTACTAAAACTTCAATTTTAAAATTAAAGCTAAAATTATAAAAATAAAAGCTAATTTAAAATATTAATGAATACTATAATATAAAATAACACTGTTTAGCATCTAATAATGCTAATTAGATAACAGTGGAAACTGCTGAACTAACAATAAATTAAAACAAAAAATGTGAAAAGTTGAATAAAATAAAAATAAATCACATAAAAATATTACTTAAAATTAAACATGAAGTGGACTAGAAAGCTAAAAAGCTGAAAAAAAAAAAACAAATCAGAAAAAATTATTAATAATTAATAACAAGTGTTAATTATGCCATGAAAAGCCACACATTTATGAGAGGAGGTTATTTTGGTATAACTGATATACTACTATAGTTTTTGTTAATATATATATATATATATATATATATATATATATTATATTTAATATATATATTTTCATCTTAATTTTAGTTAATAAAGTTTCAGATAATTTTAGTATTTTTGTTTGCATTTTTTTATTACTTTGTAATGTTTTTAATTGTTTTACGTTTTAATTAATTAATTTTATTATTTTAGTACTTCAATTTAAACTAAATAAAAATGAGAAATCTTGCCTTGGCTTGAGTTTGAGTTTTTTAATATATTCTATTTCAGATATTATTTATTTTATTTAAAGTAATGAAATTATTTGAAATAAATCTTATTTTATTTCAGATAATATTTATTTAATGTCAAGTAATGTTTTTTTTTTTTTTTATAATTGTAATTTTAGTTAATGGTAATAATAACAACACTGAAAATGTTTTAATTTTCTTTAGAATAATGTGCACTGATGAATCATCCACAATAATACAGCCAATGTTGATGTCTGATGTTAAAAAGCGATTGTTATTAAGTATAAACAAGATCAAATAAGGATGCATTTTATTTTCCAAATGATCAATTATTAAAATAAATATTAATCAATAATTATATTACTTAATATTGTCTTTTAAAAATACTTATATTATTTTTCATTAACATTAAAATTAAAGCAAAAATTATAACAATAAAAGCTTATAAAAAATATTAATGAATACTATAATATTAAAACAACACTGTTTAGCATGTAATTATGCTAATTAAATAATAGTGGAAACTGCTGAACTAAAAATAAAATAAAATAAAAAAACACTAAAAAAAATATATATATATTTTTTAAATAAAAAACATGGAGTGGACTAGAAATAAAATATTTTTTTAAAAAATAAAATGGAAAATTAAAAATAATAATTCAAAATACTAAATTACTATAGCATATAAATAACACTGTTTAGCAACTAATTTTCTGAAAAGAAAAAAAAAAGAAAAGAAAATGCTAATGAGATAATAGTGTAAACTGATGAAGTGGATTAGAAATACTATAATGTCTTTTGAATTGGTCAGATGCATGAGCGGTTATATATTTATGGTGTGTGTGTGTGTGTGTTTTGTGCTTGTGTAACGAGCAGCTGTTGTGTCCTGGCCTGTGCAGCTCTGGGTTAATTAGTGCAGAAGATTCGTTTGTTGTGCATGTTATGTTAAAACAGTTGGAGGCAGGTGTGTGTGTGTGTGCGCGTTTAAGTCACATACAGAGTTACAGACAGGTAAGTATAGGTGCGTCTGTGTGTTCAGGTTATCTTCACAGAGTCACACACACACAGGTATGAGATAGAGAGAGAGAGAGAGAGAGAGAGAGAGAGAGAGTGTGTGTGGGTAGCAGGTGAATGGGGTTTGGCCTGCAGTCATTCATGAAAATAAATCAGATGGAATCAAAGGATGAGGCGATAAACCTGCGCTCTGCATTTGAAACCCTACAAAAGCCCATGCCGCTTATGTCTGAGGTCGAGCCACACGCGTGTGCTTTAACTTGTGTGCGTTACCCAGAGGGCAGTGCGCTGATTTGTGTGTGTGCACAGAGCAGGTACAGCAAACAGGAAGAACTGGACAGCAAGAAGAGTTTGCAGCATGTGAACTTTAGTGCATCACAAACCAACCCAAGTGTACATCAATTTCCCAGCTAACAGAAATATCTCCTAGGAATAATTGCTACTGTACCCATTTCAAAACATCCAGTTTTTTAAAAACATTTTTTCTTGGTTCTATGAATGTTAAGGAAACATTCCATTTTATCATTTTGTTACAGTGTTACTTTGTTACTGTGAATGTTACTTTTGAATATTCTCTGAATGTTCCGAAACAAGTAGTTACATTTAAAAAACATTTAGACAATGTTTCGAAAAAGTTTCATGAATGATGTATAAATAACATTTTTGCACTAATGTTTTGAGAAAATTATTAAAGACCACGTAACTTTGAATGAACATTCTATTAATGTTACTGGAAGAACGTTGTTTATAACTATGAGAGAAACTTACAACAACATTTCCACATCTATCAATGGCCAGTGACTTGAGAAAATATACTGGCCATAAATACTTTTATTTATGGCCAGTAAACTACTTTTTTTTTTTTTTTTTTTTTTTACCAGCAATGAAATGGTATGTGTAAAAACAGGCCGAACAAATTAGCGTCTGCAAAAAAAGCATCTGCATTGCAATTAAAAAATATATTTTTTATTAATATTTATTTGATATTTTATTATTATAATTATTATTATTATTAATAAATACCTGTAGTGATATTTCGTTATTTTTTAATTTTCATAATGTAACCAATTATTTTTTTATTATTAATTAATACTATTAATACTAATACTATTTAACAATAATAATTTTATTTAATATAATTATAACTATATAATAATTATTATAATAAAATTATTTTATTTAAATAATTATTCATTATTATTATTACTATTTATTTTATTTATTTAAATAATAATTATTAATAATTATTATAATATTTATTATTACTATTTTATATAAATAAAATATAAATATTTATTTACAATACTAATATTCAAATGAAAGTATTGTAATTGAATTATATAATAGTAAATAATAATAATAATTAATTAATTAGTGTTAATATTTATTATTATTTTTATTAAATACCTAGTGATATTTCTTTATTTAAGTTTTTATAGTTTCATAATGTAAACAATTATTATTATTTCTATTATTATTATAATTATATTAGTCAATAATAATAATTACATTTTATTAGTAGTAGTAGTTAAAATCAAATGATAAAAACAAAATAATGTAATAATATTTATTTAATACTATTTAATAATAATCTTTTTATTTAATATAATAATAATAATAATAATAATATAATTATTGTAATAAAAATTATTATAATCTTTTTATTATTTAAATAATTATTATTTATTTATTATTTATTTAAATAATAATAATTATTAATAATTATTATAATATTTATTATTATTTTATATAAATTAAAATACAAATATGTATATTCAAATGCAAGTATTGTAATTGCATTGTTATATAACAATAATAATAATAATAATAATAATTCTAACATTGTTAGAATTAATTAAAGTTATTTGGTGAACGTTCATTTCAGGCATTGTGTGATTACATTTGCTGTTTTTAAAAGGCTTCAAATGTTACTGATCCAATCAGGTTTTAGCACCATTTAGCCGCGCTAACTGAGGTGTTCAGGTGTGAATTCTTGACCTTTTATGTGCAAAATCAGCTCTAGCTCTGAATAATGACAACAGCAAACACTTGATGTACGAAACAGCTTGCAGAGCTGATCTCTAATTAGCTTCCAGAAAAAGAACAAAAACGCTACAAACAACACTGTGCAGTTTTCCACTCATGTAATTGACCATTCTCAACGAGGTAAGTCTCAATCTGATACTAATGAACACGCCGCTTGATTATATTCTAACATAGCAAGCATAAACAAACAATCATTTGAACAGCTTGTGAAAATAATAATGGTGATTTTCTGGTGCCGTGACCTGGGTTTGCAGTTTCTCTTGATTTTATTTGTTTATTTGCCATTTCAGTATATATCATCCAGCAGTAAACATAGGAATGTTTGTGGTCATTCTGGTGTGTGTTTACGGGGCGCTGAACTGCATCCGTGCACAAAGTCAGATGACGGTTGTGTTTTAAGTAAATGAATCACTGGCTCCGTCCCAGCATCTGACCGACACGCTCATGATTTCTGCCCTTCTCTTCAGCTTTCTCAGTCCGTTAATGAACACAGCGAAGGTGCAAAATCTCAACAGGGAGACTACAGTCACATGCTGTCTTGAAAGAGAGACTTGAGAGGGAAAAAAACTAATGGACTAAAATTGGAAACCATGAAATGTGAAAAAGATTGTGTTAACACTCAATCCATACTGCAAGCAACAAAATTACACCATTCCCTTTCAAATCAATGAAAGCGTCTATATTTGTACTTGCATTCAAGCAAACTAATGTGTTAAAAAGAAAGATTCCTAATAATATCAGTGCTCATTTTTCAGTTTCCAATTAACCCTCCCAATGCATTCAGGTCAGTTTTGACCCAGAAGCAGGTAAAAAAAAAAAAAAAACAACAAAAACCCAAAAAAACATTTTTATATAAGCAATATAACCATAAAAATAAAACAGCAACACATTTATAGGTCAATTTTGACCTGGGAATCAAGTGAGGCTTTACGCATGGTGTTATTTAGACCTTTTGTACACCTATGGAGTTGTTGTAGCATGAAAAATTCATCTTTTTCATCTGAATGACCAGGTTTATGCAAGTAAGATTAATATATTTTGTTTGAAATCATTTTAATATGTGAGTTTCATAAAGTTAGACTGTTTTGAGCAGTCATAAGTCACAGGTGCAAAGGAATTTAATTAAATAAAAGTCAATGGTAATTCTCATTTTATATTTTTATATTTTCACACAATGATATATTCATATAAAATTTCTCACAAATATTCGTAATATGTTTTTCTTGCATTGCACCAATTTTGAAAGAATTTCGCAATTTTTTAATGTTCAAAATGAAGGTTAATGAAAAAATGAAATGTGTTATAAAGATTCCTAATTATATCAATGCTCACTTTTCATTTTCCAATTAACCCTCCCAATACATTCGGGTCAGGATTGAAAGAAGCACATAAAAATGTAAAAAAAAAAAAAAAAAGTACAGTTTTTAGTACACGAAAAAGACATTGGATATGTGTGAAGATAATCAAAACATTAATTATCACCTTTGAAATAAAAATGATAAATGCAAAAAAATGTAAATAAATAAAATAAAAAATGAATAAATAAAATAAAAATAAACATAATAAATTATTTTAAAAATATCAGATTGTTTTTAAAAAATTAAAAGCAATTAATTAATTTTTTACATTTTGTGTAAAAATGCATTAACTTTTGGCATTCGCAAAGTGCAAAGGAATTTAATTAAATAAAACTCATCTGTAATTCTCATTTTATATCTTCATATAAATTTCACACAATGACACATTCAAATAACATTTTTCACAAATATTCATAATATATTTTTCTCGAATCGCACCAATTTTGAAATAATTTTTCAATTGTTTAATGTTCAAAATGGAGGTTAATATGTGACCCTGGCCCACAAAATCAGTCTTTTTTTCTTTCTAAAAGAGTCAAATATACATCATCTGAAAGCTGAATAAATAAGCTTTCCATTGATTTATGGTGCAAAAAAATCTAAATATTGAGAAAATCCCCTTTAAAGTTGTCCAAATGAAGTTCTTAGCAATGCATATTACTAATCAAAAATTAAGTTTTGATATATTTACGGTAGGAAATGTACAAAATATCTTCACGGAACATGATCTGTAATATCCTAATGATTTTACGCATAAAAGAAAAATCAATAATTTTGACCCGTGCAGTGTATTGTTGGCTATTGCTACAAACATAACCGTGCTACTTATGACTGGTTTTGTGGTCCAGGGTCACATATAGTAAAAGCATGACGATAACACTGTAAAACACTTAAATCTTTGCACATTCGCATGCTGCTAAGAAGTTATTAATCAGATGCAATATGTTTTAAGCTGAAAAAATATTAAGTTACGAAGCTTAAAGTTGCATGTCTACTATAAACACATTGGCTGGGATAATCCTATATGCACTTTCCTAAATTGTTTCCAAAATTTAGCACAATATGGATGCCAAATGCATGTGAGAGTGTTTAAGATCAGCGTGTCTGTATGTGGTTTGTTTAATCACCTGCTCTGGCTGGTTGGCGTTGGCCAGCGGCGTGACCATCCATATGATGTAGAGATTATTGAGGGCGGCGCTGGTGGTGAACGTACAGGGCAGGACGGCCGCCTGACCTCTGGCCACCTGAACGCTGCTCTGACTCACCGTCACTTCGAGAGCTCGCACACACACTGAGGAAAAAACACACACGAATGAGTCAAACAACTGTATGAAACACAACTAACACAGCCAGCAGGGTACAATATACACTCAATTGTAGAAACGCCAGGCGGGTAAAACCAAAGTCACATCCTGTTTTGATGGTGTGATTAGGTCAAACGCAATCACCATGTCAAATGATACACACTCACATCTCATGTTTGCATGAGCTAAACACATTAAATTTCTTAAACTGGGTTACGTCCTCAGAGGTCTGTGGGTGTTATTTAAACTCAGGCTCATTATGAAACACAATCAAAACAGATCATCTATAAACACGTGATTTTACCAGGTGTGCAGTTATATATTTAATGCTATTTATGGTTATATTGTTTATTTTAAAAAAGAACATCCTCATTCATGAATCTGATTGGATTAGCATCTGCACGAACGGCACAATGCCCGTAATTAGGAGAGATGAACGGGTTTGCGTTTCCCGAGCCTCGTTAACAATATCACATGATTATCATCCGGCCAATCACGTGGGAGAAAGTCAGATCCTCACCAGCTGCAAGTCATCAGTGACTGGGAAGAACGGAACAACATACTGCACACGAGACACTGTATACTACTTGAAGGAAAAGTTCAAAGTGAATGGGTGCCGTCATAATGAGAGTCCAAACAGATGATAAAAACACCACATTTCACAAGTAATCCACTCCAGTCCATGAGAAGACAAAATCTATGTGACTCATTCTGACGGCACCCATTCACTGCAAATGATCCATTGGTGAGCAAGTGATGTAATGCATTAAAAACATTTCTTCCAATCTGATGAAAAAACAGAAGGACATTTTTATCATATTTTCATTTTTGGGGAAACTATTTCTATAAGAGAAACGGAAGGTCAGATTGAGTGCATTGCATTCTGGGATATAGTACTCCATTCTGAACGTAACTAATGCATTTCACAGATCCTAATTACAGCCAAGCTAAAGTGAATCCACAAAGGATCCTCACACATAATCTCAGTGCTGTGGATTGTGTTGTAATCCTGTTTCATACAGCCCACCAACTACAGCTGCATTCTGTCAGTCAAATCAAACACTTGCAGTCCTCTCTAACGAATACTAATAAAGCAGACATTTACAGTATTTATTATGCATCACTCGTGCATATCAAATGCATTTCAAGTTATGATTGAAACACATGCAGCTATTTAGAAAACAGCATTTGAAACTGTATGCAGTATCCAATGACAAATGTTTACATAAAAGAGCAGTATGCAAGAGTCACATGATCTCACTGTGTAATTCAGACTAACCGCCTTTGAAAAAAAAAATATTTTACTAAAATGCATTTACTAAAATTCTAGAAAAATATTTTTTACATTGCTTTATTAATTATATCGCCTAATTATATTATCATGATAAATGCAATAAATAAATAGAATAAAATTATTTAAAAAATATAATATTATTAAAAAATTAACAGTAAAATATTTTTTAATTTAGTGTAAAAACGTTTGACTGATCAAACAATTGATGATAACAGTTCATTTCTTACTATGTAAATGGTCACATTAATTATTACCTTCGAAATAAAAATGATAAATAAAAAATAAATAAAATAAAATGAATAAAAAAATAAAAAAATAAATAAACAGAATAAATTATTTTTAAAATATTAGATTATTAAAAAAATTTAAAGTATTAATTTAGTGTAAAAATGCATTAACTTTTGACAGTCTGATCAAATAATGAGTCAAGAAATTGATGTTAAAATTGTGGTTGAAAACACAGTTCATTTCTTACTATGTAAATGGTAAAATTAATTATCACCTTTGAAATAAAAATGATAAATGCAAAAAAATAAATAAATAAATAATAAAATAAAAAAGAAAAATGAATAAATAAAATAAAAATAAATAGAATAAATTATTTTAAAAATATTTGATTATTTTAAAAATTAAAAGTAAAATATTTTTTAATTTACTGTAAAAAAGCATTAACATAACACTTACAGTTCATTTTTTACAATGTAAATGGTGACAATTATCACCTTTGAAATAAAAATGATAAATGCAAAAAATATATTAAAAATAAATAAAATAAAATTATTTAAAAAATATTAGGTTATTAAAAAAAGTATTTTAATTTTAATAATTTTTAAATTAGTGTAAAAATGTATAACTTTCTGACAGTCTGATCAAACAAATAAAAATAAAATGATACATGCAAAAACTAAACAAACAAAAAACAAACTAAATAAAATAAATAAAAATAAATAAATAGAATAAAACGATTAAAACAAATATTAGATTATTTTAAAAAATTAAAGTATTTTTTTTTAGTTTACTGTAAAAATTCATTAACATTTGTCAATCTGATCAAACAGTGAGTCAATAAATTGATGTTAAAATTGTAGTTCAACTAGTATCAACTTTGAAATAAAAATGATAAATGCAACCAAAAAAAGCCTTTTTTCAATTTCTATTGCAAAACTGCACGTAAAAAAAGGAATGAAAAGTCAGTCTGATCAAGCAATTAAGTCAATAAATTGAGTTAAAATTGCAGCTGACATGGCTGTTCATTTGTCACAAAGTAAATGGAAGGTCACATTAATTACCAGTATTACCTTTAATATAAAAAGAATAAATGCAAAAAAAACCAAAAAAATTATTATTATTATTTTTTATGTAATATGTAAATATGTTTTTTCTTTTTTGTTGCATTTTTTATTTAGTGTAAACATGCATTAAAAATGCAGTCTGCTCAAACAATCAAATCACTGAACATTAACATTGTACTGATATCGCTGTTCATTTGTCAGTTTGGAAATGGAAAGTCACCAATAATCACCCTTGAAATAAAAAATGCAAACAACAAATATTCTGTACATTTAATTTAGTGTAAAAATGCATTTAAAACGCAGTCTACTCAAGCAAAGAGTCAATAAACTGATGTTAAACTGTAGCTGATGTTGCTACAGTTCATTTGTTACACTGGAAGGTCACACCAAGTGCACTGCATTGTGGGATACTGTATCTCACACTGTGTGCTCTGTTGCAAATGGCATATTTTGGGACATTTAGAAGGTCATCTGGGTATTTTTTCATGCACTGCATACTAGAGGAATAGTCATAGTATTCTTTTCCATATATAGCCCCAGTGCTCTTCATCCAGTGAGGAGTACTGTATTCTTCAGTGTGTGCGAGTGCGTTTCTACCCGACTTCTCTTGAGAAAAACACCATCCGTCTCTCCGCAGGCTGCCGGGAGTAAAAGAGCACTCTGACACCTGCTTAGTGTGTTTCTGTATTTATGGAGAGGAGCTCCCGTCTCCATCGCTCGCCTGGGAAAGTCACCTCGCTGGGCCTGGAGACTCCTGCAGGGCTTTGGGAGAGAGCAGCCGCTCCGCTCCTTCACTCCACTAATGTCAACGTTTGTGTTTATTAATGCAGGGGAGTCCCACCCCAGAGAGACACAGAGAGAGAGGAAGAAAGGAAGGAAGGAGGTGAATCTGTCCATCCATCTCATTCTTATGGACTCTCTCTCTCTCTCTCTCTTTCTCTCTCTCTTTGTCTCTTGTTAAAGTGAACAATTCAAGCACCTGCACAAAATACTGTCAACATCATGAACACAGACAAGATCATCTGTGATCATCTCTTACAAGAACTAATTATGAATGAAACTCAGTTATGTTTCAAATGCTCTTTCTAAAAAATGCAATATCTCAAATATATAATAAGAATACATTTAAATAAGAAAAAATTAGAATAAATATAAATAAAATGTAAAATAGAATAAAATATAAAATAAAATATAAAACAAGAATAACATAAAATAAAATATAAATATAAAATATGAATTAATATAAATAAAATATAAAACAAGAATAAATAAGTGAAATGTAAAATAAGAATAAATATAATAAAAAATAAGATATAAAATAAAATTTAATATATATATATATAAAATCTGAAATAAATCTGAATAAATAAGATATAAAATATGAACTAATACAAATAAAATATAAAAGAAAAAATAAGTAAAATAGAATAAATAAAATATAAAATTAGAGTTAATGTAAATAAAATACAACACAAGAATAAATGAGATAAAATAAGATAAGTTAAGAATAAATATAAATAAGATAAAATAAGAATAAAATATAAAATAGAATAAATAATATGTAATATAAGAGTTACTATGATTAAAATATAAAATAAGAATAAAAAATAATAAGCTCAGTTAGGAATAAATGTAAATACAATGTAAAGTAGAATAAGCTAGAAAATAAGAGTTTATATAAATAAAATATAAAACAGGAACATATATATAAAATGTAAAACAGAATAAAATTAGAACAAATATAAATAAGATATAAAACAGAATAAATAAGATATAAAATAAGAATAAATGCAATGGATAAAACATAAAATTAGAGTTAATGTAAATAAAATATAAAACAATAATAAATAAACAAAATGTAAAATAAAATAAGACAAAATCAGAGTTAACGTAACTAAAATACAAAACAAGAATAAATACATAAAATGTAAAACAGAATAAATAAGATAAAATAAGTTAAGAATAAATATAAATAGGCTACAATAAGAATAAATATGAATAAAACATAAAATAGAATAAATAAGATATAAAATAAGAGTTAAAATGAATAAAATATCAAATAAAGAACAAATTAAGAATAATATAAATAAAATGTAAAGTGGAATAAGATAAAAATAAGAGTTTATATAAATAAAATATAAACTAAGAACACATATAAATAAGATAAATTATAGATAAATATAAATAAAATGTAAATAAGATATAAAATAAGCATTAATATAATTAAAATACAAAATAAGAATAAAAAATAATAAGATCTATTAGGAATAATGTAAAATAGAATTTTGTTATGTAAAATAGAACAAAATTAGAACAAATATAAATAAGGTATAAAACAGAATAAATAAGAATAAATGCAATGAACATTTGACATCGTGAACATAGACAATATCATCTGCATATTCTGCTTCTGATAATCTAATTTCATAAATGATGTGACATTTGACGGGCACTTCATTGCTGTGACACACAGAGGAGTTCATCTGAGCGAATCACATGCAATTAAACAGAAAGAAGACAGATAACAGCCAAATAATCCATTCCAATGACGATAATTTAATTCATCTGCATCGAGAAATTGATATTTATGACATGAAGAAATTTTACATCACTAATTAATTTAGTTTAGCATAACGTGCACACACAAACTCATTCGTCACACCGTCTGGGAATAAATGAGAGAGGAAGGAAGTGACTGTGAGGATCCACTGGAAAAACAGAATAAAACTACTAATTAATATTTCACAAACAAACAAAGTGAGTCTGCCTCAGGACACACACACACACACACACACACACTTCAAAGCTCTGGGTTTTTGTGCATTTCATGTCTTGTCTGAGAGACCAAAGCACACTTTTAATATCTCAAAAACCAGATAGAATAGTAAATATAGATGGTAAAATAGAATAAAATATAAATAAGATTACAAACAAAAATAAAAATTATTTAAGAAGAATAAGAATGTACAAATAAATACAAACATTTTACAAATAAATCTAAATAAAATGTAAAACAGAATAAAATAAAATAAGATAAAAATAAGTGTTAATATAATTAAAATAGAAAATAATAATAAATATAATTTTGATAAAATATGAATAAATCTAAATAAATTGCAAAATAGAATAAAAGGGATATAAGAGTTAAAACAAAAAAAAAAGAAAATATTAAAATATTAAATAAAAAAGTAAAATGAAATAAATAAAATCCAAATGTAAGAAGAATAAGATTGCAAACAAGAATAAAAATAAAATGTAAAAACAATATGCTATGAAATAAATGTAAATAAAATGTAAAATATAACAAGATATAAAGTAAAAATAAATAAGTTGCAAAACAATAATATAAATAAATGTAAAATAGAATAAAATAGAAATAAGACTGCAACCAAAAATAAAAATTATGTAAGAAGAATAAGATTGCAAACAAGAATAAAAATACATAAAATGTAAAATAGAATAAGACATGAAATAATTATAAATAAGATGTAAAACAAGAATTATTCAGAATTTTTTTTACAAAGAAATCTAAATAAAATGTAAAACAGAATGAAATAATATACAATAAAAATAAGTGTTAATATAAATAAAACAGAAAATAAGAACAAATATAAATTTGATAAAATATAAATAAATCTAAATAACTGCAAAATAAGAATTTATTTAAATAAATAAAAGGGATATAAAATAAAAGTTTAAATATAAAAAATTTAAAAATATTAAATAAAAAAGTAAAATGGAACAAATAAAATACAGATGTAAGAAGAATAACATTGCAAACAAGAATAAAAATAAATAAATGTAAAATACAATAAGATATAAAATAAAAATAAATACGTTGCAAAACAATACTATAAATAAAATATAAAATAGAATAAAATAGAAATAAGACTGCAAACAAAAATAAAAATTATGTAAGAAGAATAACATTGCACACAAGAATAAAAATAAATAAAATGTAAAATAGAATAAGATATGAAATAAAAACAATATAAGTAAGATGTAAAACAAGAATAAAAGCACATAAATAAAATAAAAAAAAATGAATAAGATAAAATAAGAATAAAAAGAAAAATATAATAACATGTAAAACAAGAATAAATAAAAATAAGTAAAAATAAAATAAATAAAATAAATAAAAGGTAAAATAGTATAAAAGAACAAGACACAATAAGAATAAATTTAAATAGACAAAATAAATAAATAAATAAATAAGATATACCATAAAATAAGAATAAATGCAAAGAACATTTGTATGCTAAGTTTCTCTAACCACAAATGCGGGTCAAATAAAAAAAATGATGCACATACTAAAAATAAATAATCAAATCAAGCTGGGCTTCTTCTGTAATGGCACCGTTTGCCCTGGACCACATTCGAGACAGATTGAAGTGTGTGTGTGTGTGTGTTAAAGGTTGAACTGAAGCTGACTGAAAGTCACAGACAGATGGAAACGTCACCATCAGTGTTTCTTTATCAGTTCACACGTCCTGAACAAATGCAGCACACCTTTAATCAAACCTCTGATGTGTCTGAAATGAACAGCAGGTCTGTCAACCTGCACAGAAATAAATCACCATCATTCTGACAGCTGTGTGCGTTTGTCTTTAACATTTCACTGCTAAAATGAGATTCTTTAAAACTGAAGGTAATGACAGCAAACTAAAACCCATCTACGCCACTGGTCAGTCAAACAAATAGCCCCACCCCCAGACTCACTCCATTGGCTTAGACAGAAGTTGACATTTCTAGCTTTAAAACACTTTAACTTAGACATATGACAAATTTCTGCACAATATTTAGTCACTCTGTGTGCTCAAGTGATGCTGAAACCTCATGCTCCCTTCAGAGGGTCGCTGGCACATATTTACACACACACACAGGCCATGTTTACAGGATGCTGATCATAGCAAGAAGCCACCTGTTCACTTCCTCTCATGAAGAGGAAAGAAAAAATAGACAAAACCAACAGAACATAAACATTTCTGTAGGATCATGTGACAATGAAGACTGGAGTAATGAGGCTGAAAATTTGATCACAGGAATAAATTACATTTTAACAGATTCAGTATAGAAAACAGCTATTTTAAATTGTAAAAATAATTCAATACATAATTTTTACTGCATTTTGTTCATGTTGTTAAACATTGTTAATGATGTTGCTTTTTATAGTTGAATCTTTTATAAAACTGTAACATTTTGTTAATATTATTGTTGCTTTTTATAGTTTAATCTTTTATAAAACTGTAACATTGTTAATGTTATTGTTGCTTATTTATATTTTAATTTTTATAAAACTAACATATTGTTAATATTATTGTTGGTGTTTTATATTTTAATCTTTTTTATAAAACTAACATTTTGTTAATATTGCTGCTTTTTATAGTTTAATATTTTATAAAACTGTAACATTGTTAATATTATTGTTGCTTTTTATACTTTAATTTTTTATAAAACTGTAACATTTTGTTAATATTATTGTTGCTTTTTATAGTTTCATCTTTTATAAAACTGTACCATTGTTAATGTTATTGTTGCTTTTTTATATTTTAATATTTTTATAAAACTAACATATTGTTAATATTGTTGGTGTTTTATATTTTAATCTTTTTTATAAAACTGTATCATTGTTAATATTGTTGCTTTTTATATTTTAACCATTTTTTATAAAACTGTAACATTTTTAATATTATTGTTACTTTTTTATATTTTAATCTTTTTTATAAAAGTAACACTGGTAATATTATTGTTGCTTTTTTATATTTTATTTTTTATAAAACTGTAACATTTTAATACTATTATTTCTTTTTTTTAAATATTTCTTTTTAATATTTTTAAAATCTTTTTTGTAAAACTGTAACATTGTTAATATTGTTGTTGTTTAAAATATTTACATTTTTTTATAAATCTGTAACATTGATAATATTATTGTTTTAATATTTTAATCTTTTTATAAAACAGTAACATTTTGTAAATATTACTTTTGCTTTTTTATATTTTAATCTTTTTTATAAAACTGTAACATTGTTAATATTGTTGCTTTTTATATTTTAATCTTTTTTGTATAAAACTGTAACATATTGTTAATATTGTTGCTTTATAAAACTGTCACATTATTAATGTTATTGTTGCCTTTTTATGTTTTAATCTTTTTTATAAAAAGCTATTTTAAATTGTAAAAACATACACAATTTATGAAAACAAACAAATGCAGCCTTGATGAGCAGGAGAGATTTCTTTCAAAAACATTATGAAATCTTCCCAACCCTGAACTTTTGAACACTAGTGTATATTTTAGCATCATATGCAACATTTGAAACATGCCTATGATGCCAAAAAATATTGCCTAGGTAGGCAGCTGCGTTTAATCAGACAGTGAAGCTGGAAATAATGCCATACAGTAAGTAAAGGTCAGTTATATGATGAGAAGTTCAGTGAAGTTCAGTCTGTTCCTGCACAATTCCACTTCAGCAAAAAGCGATTCATAGGTTATTCTTACACCTTTCCTTTAGTCAGCTGAAACAGGCAACGCTTCATCAGTCCCTCCCACACCACTGTTAAAAATACCCACTGATCTGAGATCAGTTTAACTCAGTGTTTAACACAGTGACATTAAAGACTCAGATTAGTGTTCATCACTCAAACGCTCCGTCCCAGTGTGATGCTTTCGCTCGCTATTCACTCCCAAATCACAGATGAGATCACTTTAATACCTCAACTGTGCCTCTGAAAGAGAAATTCGATTAGATAGCTTCTCAGATGGTTCTCCTAGGATAAAGACCCCAGTAATCTCAAACTTAGAGATCTACCAATAATCGGTCGTACCAATATATTTTTCTGACATAAGAACTGCATGCAAGACTTACTCCTGGATTTACACCCAACACTCAATACACTACACTTTTCTTTACTTATTAGCTTAATAAACAACATTAAATTACATAATTTAAACATTTAAACCCTGTTTTAAAAAAACCAAAAGGTTGCAGTTGTTTTTATAGTTTTTATATTTTTTATAGTTTAATCTTTTTATAAAACAAATAAATATTTAATATGATTGTTGCTTTTTCAAAGTTTAATCTTTTTTATAAAACTGTAAAATATTGTTAATATGACTGTTGCTCTTTATAGTTTTATCTTTTTTATAAAACTGTAACATTTTTAATATTGCTGCTTTTTAAAATTGTAATTTTTTTATAAAACAGTAACATTTTGTTAATAATATTGTTTTTTAAAATTGTAATCTTTTTTGATAAAATTGTAACATTTGTAATATTGTGTCTTTTTTTAGATTTTAATCTTTTTATAAAACTGTAACATTTTGTTGATATTATTGTTATGTTTATGTATTTTAATCTTTTTTATAACACTGTAACAATGCTAATATTGTTACTTTTTTAATTTTTCATATTTTTTATAAAACTGTAACATTGTTAACATTGTTTTTTAGATTTTAATCTTTTTATAAAACTGTAACATTTTGTTGATATTATTGTTATGTTTATGTATTTGAATCTTTTTTATAAAACTGTAACAATGTTAATATTGTTACTTTTTTAATTTTTAATATTATTCATAAAACTGTAAAATTGTTAACATTGTTGTTTTTCATATTTGAATCTTTTTTATAAAACTGTAACATTGTTAATATTATAGTTGTTTTTTAGATTTTAAACTTTTTATAAAACTGCAACATTTTGTTAATATTTTTTTGCTTTTTTTATTTTTCAATCTTTTTAATAACACTGTAACATTTTGTTAATATTGCTTTTTATATTTTAATCTTTTTTGTAAAACTAACATTTTGTTAATGTTGTTGCTTTTTTGTATTTTAATCTTTTTTATAAAACTGTAACATTGTTAATGTTTTTATATTTTAATCTTTTTTATAAAATTGTAACATTTTGTTAATATTGTTGTTTTTTTATATTTTAATATTTTTGATAAAACTGAAACATTGTTAATATTATTGTTTCTTTTTATATTTTAAAACTTTTTTTTATATAACTTATATTTTATTATTGTTATTATTGTTGCTGCTCTTGTTGGTTTTATTGTTAAGATACAAAAGATGAAAATGAACAAAAACAGAAGTAAAAAATGAAATATCAGTTCCGCATGTTGGTTATTGGTCACTTAACATACCAATAATCGGTACTGAAATTAGTTAGTAAAAATCAATATCAATCTATCTATCTCTAATCAAAATATCTCAAAATAGTCTTAAACTACTCAGACTTGCTAAGATTTTGCTAAGATGGTGCAAGAAACGTCAACTAACATTGTGAAAGTGTAGAATATGAGTCATTTAAGAATCTTTGTATCTTTTTAGTATCAGAGATTCTCCCAAGATCAAAATGATGTTCATTTAATGTTCATTTTATTCCTCTTATAGTCTCACTGAAGTACATCTATTGAGTCTGTTTTAGTTGGAGTTGATCCTCAGGATGAGAGTTTTGAAGGAGCAGCGTCTGCGTGCTGGTGTTTGTGTGCGTGTGAGAGCAGGACTGGCCGTGGTGTGATGTGAGATCACTCCCGCAGGTAGTGGCCCGTTACCTGGCACGTCCTCGGCGCGTTTGGCCGCTTTCCCAGGGTGCTTGGCAGGGCAGCCATATTGTGAGGATAAAAATAGCCTCTCTCACTCACGGCGCGTTCATTTTCGCGCTGATAAGAAGCTTCCCTCGGCTATCAGGAGGAGTGAGATCTCCCGCTGGACCGGGGCCTTCCTGCGACTGACTCACGACCGCCTGAACCTCTGACAGCTAGTGATGCTTGTTCAGTTAACGCTGGACGAGACTGAAGATAGTAAAAGGGCTCATGTTTTACACCTTCACAATGTTAGGCAATGTCTCACAACCATTTTTTGTGCTCTCTTTGTTTAGTCAGCATGAAGCAGCACTCAAAACCATAGTACTTTCATAATGAGACAGGAGAAACAAAATCGGGATTAACACAACACACTTGGTTAAAATTTAACTGGTCTTGGTGATTATATTTATTTAAGCTATGATTTGTTTTTGGAAAAAAATAATCAAATTTAAAAGAGTTTATGCTTAAAAAATGATCTTGCTTTCTCTTTTAATTAAATTTACTTTTCTAACCCCACCAACAGACTTTTTTTAAACTTGTTTTAAGCATAAACTCACTAAATTGTGATTTTTTTTTTTTTTTTCAAAAACAAGACATAAAATCCTAAAATCATGGTTGAAATTAGACTGGTCTTGGTGATTTCACTTACTTATATCTACTTAAGATACGTTTTGTTTTTGGAAAAATTGATCAAATTTAACTGAGTTCATGCTTAAAAAATGATCTTGCTTTCTTTTTGAATTAAATTTATTTTTCTATTTTTTTTTTTACTCGTTTTAACCATAAACCCCCTTAAATTTAAAAAAAAAAAAAAAAAAAAAAAAAAAAAAAAATCTTAAAATCATTGTTGAAATTTAGCACTAAATGTAGGATGTTAGCACTAAATAAAAAGACAAATATTTGTAATTTTTTTTTTTTTTTTTTTCTGTGGAATAATGTACCCTAAAAAACGTACAAGATTCAGATGAAAATGGAAAATAAATAGCCTGACTATCCAGTTATTTTAATGTTTAATAATATCACATTTAAAAGCAAAATACTATAAGAGCCGTTTAATATTTAAACTGAATTTTAATTAATTTTTTTATTTCTAGATTTTGTTTTATGCATTTATTATTATTATTAATCATTAATAAATTATTAATTATTAATAAATTGATTCACTGCACAAAAACATTGTGACCAGCACAAACCATGTTCATATTTGTTAATAAATGTGGAATACTGGTTATAATTTAATTTAAATTGCATAGTTTTCTCCCGTTTTTAAATACGTAAATATTTTTGCATGACAAACATCACATTAGAAAACATTTATGACAAACAATATATATATTCATCTTTATTGCACAATATGCACTACATCTCAAAGGTCTGAAGTTGGTAAGATTTATTATGTTTTTGACAGAGTCTCCTCTGCTCAGCAAGGCTGCATTTATTTGATCAAAAATACAGTAAAAACAGGAAAATTATGAAATATTTTTACAATTTCAAATAACTCTTTTAAATATTAAATATCTGTTAAACTGTAATTTATTTCTGTGATCAAATCTGAATTTTCAGCATCATTTCTCCAGACTTGAGTGTCACATGATCCTTCAGAAATCATTCTAATATGCTGATTTGTTTCTTAAGAAACATTTCTGATTATTAGCAATGTTGAAAACAGTTAATACTTTTGTAGAAACTAATACATTTTGTTTTTCAGGATACTTTGATGAATATAAAGTTCAAAAGAACAACATTTATTTGAAATAGAAATCTTTTGTAACATTATAAATGTCTTTACTGTCACTTTTGATCAATTCAATGCATCCTTGCTGAATAAAAGTCTTAATTTTAAAAAAATAAACCTCTGAACGATAGTATATACTTGTTTGAAACATCAGCTTTATCCTCGTATCTCCTAGACTCATTATGCATGTATAAATTCTGTAAAGTGCACAAATAAATCCTCACAGCGTTCGGTCAGCACTCCTCATATCAAAGACTCTGCAAACACCCAATTACGGCTAAATCTGGATCTCAGAGTGGTTTATTTCAGGTTCAGACTAATGAAATACATCAGCACTTTCACTTTTGAGGGGAAACACTCGGGTGACCCCCGCCTGGCCGGGGTCAGCAGAGGTCAAAGGTCACGACCTGGCCGGAATGCTGACAGAATTTAGAACGGAAGCTTTTTATACAAACTAGTGTAAATCTTTCAAAGTTGTAAATACAGATTACTAGAGTATTAGAGTATAAATTTCACGCTTAATTTAATGTGTTACATGCCATTTATAAGTAAAAAATTGTTTCAAAGTAAATTCCACATCACTATTTTCAGCGTAGTCTAGTAAAAATCCCAAGTATGAGTGAAAACAGGGTTTCTTGAGTTCCTAGTACTGTGCAATAAAGAATTAAAGACTACATGGAAACATCTAGAATTCAATAAATGTTATTTATGAGGATCCATTAGAAGTTTTTGATAAAGATGGATATATATGTGTGTAACGCTAGATCTCCGACTCTCTCGGCCACGCGTCAGGGTTTCTAATAAGGCTGTAATGGCAGCGCTGGGGGAAGATTATTACTTTTTTATTAAAGAGAATTGCTGCAGTATTAAGAAGCATGTGCTCCGCTTTGATTTCTAAGAAACGGCCGTGTAAAAGTTTCTGGCTCAGATCTGGAGTGCAGCTGCTCGCGCGTTTGCCGAATTAGCATTTTTATCTTATTTTAATCGCGGCAAAGTGTCGTCTCCGCCGAAACACCTCGTGTTGGGCTATCATCGGCCGCCGGAACGCTTGTTTTGTTGCGTGTTATGAATGCGTGCTGCAGTGTTGATCTGCGCTCTGTTTGCTTTGCTGCAGTGTGTAATGAGAGCCGTCCCACAGCTTTGATTAATGACTTTCATTTACCAAACTCCAATCGCACTGGAAGACGTACTGTAAAGCTGTCGAGTAGCGAGAAGACAGTAAACTAGTGCTGTGTTCCTGCAGACGTGAGACAGATGTACAAGTGCTTGTATTGTCAATCAAAACTGTCCTATACATAGAATACACTGCAAAACTGATTTTCTGACTCAGTATTTTTGACTGGTTTTCCACTACAAATATGTAAACATTCTTAAATCAACATGCAATTGCTTGAAAAACAAAATGTTTTCTGAAAAACGGATCAATTTGAACGGAGTTTATAACAAACTCAAAAAATACATAAAATGTATAATACAAAATACATAAAAAATAACAAAAATAACCTTGTTTTCTCTTTGAATTATGTTTATTTTTCTGACCCCAATGACAGATTTGTTTTCTTGTTTTAAGCTTAAGACTTAAAATCTATCTATCTATCTATAGATAGTTAACTGAAAAAATATATATATAATTTTAGTTAATTTAAATAAAATATAAATTAAATCAAATAAAATATAAAAAACTTAACTTTTATCTTGGCCTTAACTTTATGTACTAAAAGAACTAAAACTAAAACTTACATTTAAATGAATAATTAAAATGACAAAAATTATATATATATATATATGTATGTAAATATTGGTATTTTGCTATTATATTAGCTAATTAAAACTAAATAATATATATATATATATATATATATATATATAGTTTTATATATATGTTTATATATATATATATATATATATATATATATAAACATTTTGTTCTTTGAAATAAAAAATGCTGACTGAAAAAAAAGCTTAACTTTATTAAATTTAGCTTAACTTAATGAACTAAAATAACTAAAACTTAAACTTACTTAAAAATTAAAGTGCAGATTATAGACATTTAATAACTAACAATAAATAATAAAATGTCGACAATTGTATTATATATTGATATAAAATTGTTGATATAGCATATTAAAATAATATTGTCATTTTTATTAGTGTTTTAGCATTTTTTTCAAGATTAATATATTATATAGACAATTTTATATCAATATATATAATACACATTAACACATAATACATATTATATGTTGATAATATGTTGTTGATATTACATATGTTGATATAATATCAGGGCTATTATGGTAAACTAAAACTTAAAAATTATAAAAAAAAAACATGAACTGAATTAAAATACAATATGTATAAAATACAATATCTAAAACTTAAAATAACTTAAAATAAAATTAATATAAAGATAAAGACATTTAATAAATAACGATTTAATAAATAACGAAAGAACCAATAAAAATGACAAAAATTTTATTATATTATATACAGCATATTAAATTATTTTGTCATTTGTATTAGTGTTTTATTATTCTTTATAAGATTAATATATTATATTCACAATTTTATATCAACATATATAACACACATATTATTATATGTTGATATTACATATGTTGACATAATGTCAGGGTTATTATGGTTAACTAAAACTAAAACTATAAAAAACATGAACTGAATTAAAATAAAAAATAAAATAAAAATGTTTCATCTCAGGTATTTGCCAAGGTAACATTTCTCATTTTTATTTACTTTAATTTACTCAATTTAAATGTAACGTGACATACTAAAATATATATATATATTTTTTTAATATATAGATGTTTAAAAAAACGCTAAAAATAACAAAAACACAATACAACTAAAAAAATAAATAATTCTAAATAAATAAATAAAAACTATAATAGCAAAATAACGCTGCTCCAAATTCCTGCAAAGACATTTAAATAACACTGTGTCTTGGTGGAAAAGCCTATATATTATTTCCATTCCTCACACACATAATCAGATCTCACTAATGAAGAACACAGACTATAAATTGAGTTGTTAAGCTGTGTCTGAATCTACCAAAAATCAGTCTGAAGTTGGCTGGGCCGAACGTGACACGTCTCCGGCTGTCGAGCTCCTGTGTGCTGGAAGAAGATCAATAAGCAACAGCAGAGGAGAAAGACTGGAATATAAAGAGACCATCGATCCAAACGAGTCACAGCAGGCCTTCAGAGCCAGGAGACGGACGACTTTCATCCAGAACTACTAGAGCGCAATCACAACCCCTTCCACTCAAAACAATACACAGATGCTATATGATTTTTGATATTTGCATGATGACAAAATAATCATTCGAAATATTAAAAATGTACATATGCATTCATAAAAATATGGTGATATAGTACAATGTTCATTTAGCAACACTGAGATACTATTATAGTTTATTATTAATACTGTGAATTAATTTTTATATTTACATACTTTTAGTTTTCATTTTAATTTTAGTTTTTTTTTTTTTTTGGAAAATATGTCCATATAGTCTTTCTTATATATTTTTTACAATTATTTTTTGTTGTTGTTGTTTTTTTTTTTTTTGTAATGTTTTAGTATGTATTTATTTATTTATAAATAAGTTAATATTTATTTTATTTGTCGCTATTTTTTCCTAAATGTTGCCCTGGAAAAAAGTTTTATTTTTGGGGAAAAAAAATATTTTGTTTCAGTTCACTTCTGTTTTATTAATAAACAAAAAATACATGATTTTATTTACTTTTTAATTTTTAAAGTAACATTTTTAATGGTTTTACTTGACCCTAATATATGTCAACATATGTATATGTTTATATATCGATATGATATTTGCACTATGATAACAAAATATTCATTAGGAATATTGGAAATGTACATATGCATTCATACAAATATGTTGATATAGTATAATGTTCATTTAGTTCACTTACGAGCGAGTCATTGAATCATTAATTCATTTGATTCGTTCAAACACACTGCCTCTGATTCGTTTATTTAGTAATGAAGCAAGTGACTGACTTTATGAGTCATTGAATCATGAATTCATTTGATTTGTTCAAACACACTTACGAGTGAGTCACTGAATCAATAATTCATCTGATTCATTCAAACACTGATTCTAATTCATTTAACAATGAAGCAAGTGACTGACTTTATGAGTGAGTCATTGAATCATTAATTAATTTAATTTGTTTAAACACACCGACTCTGATTCATTTATTTTTATGAAGAGTGAGTCATTGAATTGAATCATTAATTAATTTAATTTGTTTAAACACACAGACTCTGATTCATTTATTTAGTAATGAAGCAAGTGACTGACTTTAAGAGTGAGTCATTGAATCATGAATTCATTTGATTTGTTCAAACACACTGACTCTGATTCGTTTATTTAGTAATGAAGCAAGTGACTGACTTAATGAGTGATTCACTGAGTCATTAATTCTACCAATTCATTCAAACTCATTGATTAATTCAGTGACAAGTGACTGATTCTGAATCATTTATTCAAACGATTCATTCAAAACCACTGATTTATGCTGTGGTTTTGTTGTTTGCCAGAGGAAAAACAGACTATAAATATATAGTATACTTATACAGAGAGATAGAGAGATTTGATCACACATGCACACATACATCAAACACGAAACATACGAGCAAGCAAAGGCACAATACTTTATTAATCCTGATTCAGAGTGAATCAATACAGAGCCAAGGCTTTTCTCATAAGAATTATTCGCCGTGTTTGCTCTCTAGAGGTCCGATCTCTAAATTCTCTCGACGGCATTCATAACCTCTGCAATTAACGAGCGCACAGCGCACCACTGGTGTATAACAGAACATGCCCACTCTGATCATTAGGCCCTGAACGCTCATTAGACGAGATTCAGATGTTATGAATGAGGATTAAATCTGCGCTACGGCTGAAAATCATTACCACTGATTCATACTGATACAATCAGACAGATCAGCTCCAGGAAAATGAGCTTGCCTTATTCAGTTTGTGTGATAAATATTCCATGATTTATATTCCAATAGATCTGCCTCATAAATATTTATGAGAAATAATGCCTGGGAAATGGAAGCAAATTGTTCAGGAGTTTGGAGAGCTCCTTATATGATATTGTATTCGAAATAAACGACCAAAGCACAGATTTAATCAAAAATTACTCACCGCCAGACTTACACAGGCAAATGGTTTCCTCAGTACTAACAGAGAGAAAGATATAATCCTATCAAGTTAAAAGAAGAAGAGTATATGAATGCTTAAAGATATAGAGATGATAAAAGATCAGAAAATGATTTGAATATGAAAGTGAATCATTTTAAACTGCTAATGTGATTTCTTTGTTTTCTTTTCTTTTCTTTTCTTTTTTTTTTTTTTTTTGGAGTGCTAGGGTAAAAGTTTAGAGAAAATTTTTTTTTTTCAAATAATTTTTTAATTTATTTAATTTTTTGAGTACAGTATTTAGTGTACCATTTTAAATTAGTATAAACTGTCTTTGCACATAAAAATACATAGTGGCCTTTTAAATCTTACATATTTTAGAACATTTAATGACACAAACTGAAATTATTATTTTGAAATGTTTTTAGTGCATTTTTAACATTTAAACGTTCTGAGAAATGTTTTTGTAACCTTTAAATAACGTTCTAATCATGACAAGTGGAAATTTCCATGTTCTTTAAAATATTAAAAATAAACATTCAAATAATGTTATTTTATTTTATTTTACAGTATAAATATACTTTATCTAAAATTATTGTAAATTACATTAGTAATGTTTGCATAATTTGTTGTATTTTATTTTTTATATTTACTTTATTATTAGATTTTATTTTCAGTGTGACATCTAAATTTACTTTGAACTACATTTAATTTTTTTAGACTTCTTTCAATTTTATTTTATTTTTTTGGATTTCTTTTACAGTGTGACATGCTATACTCCATTTCAAACTACATGTTTAAATTAACTGTATTTCTTTCATTTTATTTTACAGCATAAAAGGCCTCACTCAATCTAAAATGACTTTAAATTACATTTTTACTTTTTTATATAATTCTTTGAATTTTATTTTATTTTATTAATTGAATTTATTTCATTTTATTTTACAGTGTGGCATGCTATACTCCATCTAAAGTTATTTTAAACTACATTTTTAGAATTTATTTTATTATCTACCAATGTAAATATTCTGTATATATTGTGATAAATGTTTTTGCAACCTTTAAATAATGTTACAATCATGACAAGAAAACTGGACATTTCTACATTTCAAAAACACTTCAAAGCAGTGTTCACACAACATTTTTATAAGCTAAATTTGTTACCTGGGAAGCAGAATTGATGCAGTATTAAACCAGGCACTTTATGAGTAAGTAAAAAAGTTATTCCTCTCAGAATGAAATGTAAAAACATATTTCCAAAATAACTAAAGCACACTTGCTGAAGACAGACAGTCAAAAGCGTACGTGACTTCACTCCATTGCTTTTAACACACAAGATGTTTGAGAGCATGTTAAATAAATCTCTGACAGCACCACGACACCCGCTCGCGAGCGTTTACCGCGTCTGACATCAGCCGTTCCCTCCACACGCATGTGAGCCGCTCCTGTCTTTCATCCAACCCACAGCCCTCCATCATGTCCTCCTCAATCAGACGAGCTATTCATCCCAGCGCTTCATCTTTTCATCTCTTTATCTTTCCCAGGGCCCTAGGAAGAACGGGCTATATTCATTTCCTAATTGCCGTGCTCAAATTCAGCATTCAGCGCTCTATTTCTGTCACAGATGCTGAGGAGATCTTTGACATCCTGTGTGCGAGATGTGACGACAAACAGTCACACGGACGTTTAGGGAGAGGATCTGAGATTCCCAGAAAGCTCTGAGAGGATCCTGACACTGTTTCCAAAAAGGAAAACTGAATGGAGTCAATCTATGGCACAGACAGACTCGCTTTGCACACACAAAGAAAAACATTTACATATAGAAGTCTTAAAGATGCAGTAGGAAAGGGATTTGGTCAGAGAGATGATGGAAAGTGATGAAAAACCATATAAGGCTTTTTGGAGCAAAAGAAAACTTGATTACTGGACTTCCAGGGACAAAATAATGGCATAAAAGTGTATTGTAAGGCCATTTATAGTAAAGAAATAGAGTAGTTAATAAAAAGCAGTGATGGATTGAAGGCATGAGGAGGACAGGTGAGATGAGAAGAGGGAGTCACCAGATGAAGGTGTGCGGCACATTTCACACAGATTATCAGATTAGGCAGATCTGACAGAGACTCGCAGTCAGACGAGGATCCGCTTTACTCCTCTATTCACACAGAAAGAATAGTCTCTGTGCTCAACACTTCACTACATTTCTTCAAAGGCAGGAGAGAATAAGAGAACAAGAACAAGATGACAGGTGTGAAAGACGAAAATAACAGCAGAAAATGCTGAGACAAGCATATAACGGATGGATGGATAAACAGATGAATATATAAGACAGATAGACAGATAGATAGATAGATATATAGATAGATGATGGAGTGATGAAATAATGGATGGACGGATGATGATGGATGGATGGAGCGATAAAGAGAAGAATGGATGGAGTGATCAAACGATGGATGGATGGATTGATAAATGGATGGATGGAGTGATAAAATGATAGATGGATGAATGGATGATGGATGGATGGATGGAGTGATAAAGAGGTGGATGGATGGATGAAGTGACAAAGAGATGGATGGATGGAGTGTTAAAGAGATGGATGGAGCTATAAAGAGATGGATGGATGGATGGATGGATGGATAGAGCAATAAAGAGATGGATAAACAGATGAATATATAAGACAGATAGATAGAAAGAAAGATAGATAGATAGACAGATGATGGAGTGATGAAACAATGGATGGACGGATGATGGATGGATGAAGCGATAAAGAGAAGAATGGATGGAGTGATCAAACGATGGATGGATGGATTGATAAATGGATGGAAGGAGTAATAAAATGATAGATGGATGAATGGATGATGGATGGATGGAGTGATAAAGAGGTGGATGGATGGATGAAGTGATAAAGAGATGGATGGATGGAGTGATAGAGACGGATGGATGGAGTGTTAAAGAGATGGATGGAGCTATAAAAGATGGATGGATGGATGGATGGATGGATGGATAGAGCTATAAAGAGATGGATGCAGTGATGAAACAGATGAATGAATGGGTGGACGGATGGGTGGATGGAGCGATAAAGAGATGGATGGATAGATGGATGGATGGGTGGATGGAGTGATAAAGAGATGGATGGATAGATGGACGGATGGGTGGATGGAGTGATAAAGAGATGGATGGATGGAGTGATAGAGATGGATGGATGGAGTGTTAAAGAGATGGATGGAGCTATAAAGAGATGGATGGATGGATGGATGATGGATGGATGGATAGAGCAATAAAGAGATGGATGCAGTGATGAAACAGATGGATGAATGGGTGGACGGATGGGTGGATGGAGCGATAAAGAGATGGATGGATAGATGGACGGATGGGTGGATGGAGCGATAAAGAGATGGATGGATAGATGGATGGATGAGTGGATGGAGTGATAAAGAGATGGATGGATGGAGTGATAAAATGGATGGATAGATGGATGGATGGGTGGATGAAGTGATAAAGAGATGGAGTGATGAAATGATAGATGGATGATGGATGGAGTGATTAAAGAGGGGGATGAATGGATGGAGTGATAAAGAGATGGATGGATGAAGTGATAAAGAGATGGATGGATGGATGGATGGATGGATTGAGTAATAAAACAATGGATGGATGGATGGAGTGATAAAGAGATGGATGGAACGATCAATCGATAGATGGATAGAGCTATAAAGAGATGGATGGATTGAGGGATGAAACGGATGGATGGACAGATGGAGTGATCAAACGATGGATGGATGGATTCATAAATGGATAGATGAAGTGATAAAATGACAGATGGATGAATGGATGATAGATGGATGGATGGAGCGATAAAGAGACGGATGGATGGAGTGATGAAAAGGTTTTGATGGGTGGATGGAGTGATATAGAGATGGACGGATAGATGGATGGATGGATGGATGGATGGAGCTATAAAAAGATGGATGGAGCGATAAACTGATGGATGGATGGAGAGATGATAATGGATGGAGATGGATGGATGGAGTGATAAAGAAATGGATGGATGGAATGATGATATGATGATACGATAGATATACAGAAAGACAGATGATAAAAAGCTAGATGGATGGATGGATGGATGAGCGATAGATAGATAGTGATAAAAAATGGATGAATGGATGATGGAGCGATAAAATGAAGGAGGATGGAGTGATGATACGATGGATGGGTGGATGAATGGATGGAGCAATAGATAGTGATAAAAAGACGGATGAATGGATGGATGGATGGAGTGATAAAATGATGGAGGATGGAGTGATGATACAATGGATGGATGGATGGAGCGATAAAGAAATGGATGGATGGATGGATGAATGGAGCGATAAAATGATGGAGGATAGACAGAAGATGGATGGATAGATAGATGTAGTGATGAAAAAGGTAGAGGATGGATGGATAGATAGAAAGATGATGGAAGGATAGATGGATGGAACGATAAAATGATGGATGGATAGATTTGCAGACAGTAGTGGAATGTGAACTGCTGAATAAAACAATCTTTGCTTTGTGTTGGTAACCTAGTTATTGAATATTCATGTAGGTAAATAAATTCATGCGTATCTCTCTCTCTCTTTCTCTCGTTTAGGAGGGAACAACATCCTCCTGTGAGAAACATCACTTATGATGATATATTCATACATGCATAACAAATCCAAACAGAAGAAGGCTTTTCTCTGCCATCATGCTAGTGAACTTACAGCACCAATCACTGTCGCCGTCTACAATCCGCCTCGCTCCGTTAACCAAATGCTTTATAATAATTGATCTCAGTCGTCAGAGCCATGGCCTAGCAGTTAGTGTAACTGTCCAGACAAGTCGAGTCGTGGTTTAAGTCATCACTGAGTAGCGCTTTTACTCACAGTATACAGTAACAACAGCAGAAAATTACCAAAATAAAATTTCATATGGAGAACCAAACCTGCAAAAAAATAATAAACAATAAACCAATGTATAAATAAATAAATACGGAAATAAATACACATAACAATAAATAATACATAAACTCAAGAATAAAACAGTTTAAAATACATACTGACTATTCTAAATAAAGGAAAAAAAAAAAAAAAAAAAATTAAGTAAATGTATAAATAAATAAATAAATACAATTTCTCAATAAAAAAACAATTACAGATTAAAACATTAAGTTTAACAACAAAAAAGTTTAAAATAAATACGGAAAATGACAATAAAGGGAAAAAATATATATTAGTTAAATAAATAAAATAAAATAATTAATGACTAAATGTAATGAAAAATTATTGTATTCCTTATTCCTTTATTAATTTCCCAACTGTTACAATTGTTGTAAATATTAATTCATAAATATATTTGCTTATTTGTTTTTTATGTTTGCAGTTTTTATAAAAAATACATAAATCAATAAATCAAAGTTTTGTTCATTTTTTATTTTTGCAGGTTTGGTCCTCAAAAAATTACAAATGAATAAATACGTGCAATAATAATTAAATATAACAATAATTGCATTTTATTTTTGCAGGTTTGGTCCTCCACAGTTTCAGCAGGTTGAAACTGTTCAACCGCATCTACCAATTGGTGTTCTGTATTTCTGCCGGCACGCTAACGACGTGTAATGACACAATAAGCTTAAACGGCCCTTGAGGACGCAGGGAAAGAGCGGGACATCTGTGACTGTCACAGCCTGGAAATAAAGCTCCTTCCACAATCGATTGTGCTCAGAAATCTTAGCGTGACATTTTGGGAATCATGAGAATATGTTTGTTATCAGTGAGCTCATGTTCCGGCTGGCGTGACACACGCTGCCATATTGCGTCGCCAGCTTTAACCCATATTTATTGTGCGCGCGCGGACCCTTAGCAAAACACTGCACACCAGCGACGGCAACTTAGCCACATGATTAATGCGAGTCTAAGCTGCTTAGCATAGGCCCATCTGGATCTACTGTTTACGGTGTGACTCACGCATGCCACGCCCCCTGGGGGCGGAGTGAGAGTGATGGGGGCGGGGCTGCGAAAACAGATAATCCTCTGTAATCGGGTTTTATGCACTATTAAGGCCCAGCGGCCCATTGCGTAATTTGTACGATCCAGTGTGAGATGGTGATATGACAGCAGGGAAGCCCTGCATGCGAGGATCTGATGTATTATTGCAGAGGATGTTTGGTCTACGGATACAAGCGCTCTGGGATTATAGGAAGTGATACGGGAGTGCCTGGGCCTGCAGGTGAACAGGTGTAATAAAATAAAAAATTAGAAATTACATTTTGTATATTTTTATTGCCTATATTTAGGCAGCTCTCTAGGAAATTATATTCTCAGACTACGAATTCATGCATATCTATGTGAATGAGCTCATGCACACCTAGAAAATCCAAAAATAGTGAACAGCCCAGTTTCGTCTGAAAACTAGCTGGAGGTTTTGAAATAATTCTCATTTGCCCCATCAGCCTCGTGAAGGAGTCAGATAATCAAATATAGAGTGGATAATTACCTCCCGCTCATCACTCATCGCCATGGCAATCAAGAGTCTCCATTCACTCCTAATATAACTCATGAACACGCCATGATCTGCACCCGTCCCACAGACACCTGAACACGCTGAAATACACGTCTGACACATATCAGCATCTACACTGAACTTATTTATGGAAAACATCTGTCGTGCCCTGTTTGGGTGACGTAAACTGTCAATTTTATGTTTTGTGTCACTCATAGGTGTTCAGGTAATTCGAGATTTATTTTTATTATTGTTACATTTTTATTTATTTAATTATTAAATATTGAATGTTATTAAAAGTATTATATATATAAAAAAAATCATATATAAATATATAAAATATACTTATATAAAATAACTTTATTCATTACTCTCAATATTAATATATATACACATTTTTAAAAGTTTATAAATAAATATATACAAGTTTATGTCTAGTCCAGTCAATAAACAAAATGCTATTTTGTGAATGTAGTTTTAACATTATGCATAAAACATGAAAGACATTTTAAAACAAAAGTACTTATTTATATTTAATTATTTATTTTACATTATATTTTTATTAGTGCTGAAGTAAAAATAGATGTTTCTGTTTACATAATATATGTGTGTGTACTGTGTATATTTATTATGTATATATAAATACACACATGCATGGATATTTATTATATCAATAAAAAAAACTAATATACATATATATATATATATAAACACATGGAAATATTTTTAAAATATATACATGCATGTGTGTATTTATATATACATAATAAATATACACAGTACACACACATATATTATGTAAACAAAACTGTATTTTAATTGAGATTACTCGTTGAATAGGCATTAATTATTATTAATATTATTATTATTATTTACATTATTGTTATTTTAAAATCATTGAGATACTACTATAGTTTCTATTAATACTTTAAATTAAATTGTTAATTTTCGCTTTAATTTTTTCTGTGTTCATTACATTAACTAATATAAATAAATAAATAAATAAATAAACAAACAAACAAATAAATAAATTATATATATATATATATATATATATATATATATATATTTTTTTTTTTATATTAGTTAATGTTTGTTTTAAATCTTTATTAATAGCCACCGGTGCTTTACATTTTCGGTTCCGGTGTTTCTAGTCAAATTAACATATTTTCCAAGTCTATAATATATAACGTTAAACCTGCGCACATTTTTATATTTAGTTATATAGTCGATCAATTCAGTCAATCTTTTTTTATCCCGTTTTAACATGGATTTCTGTGGAGACCACAACACAAAGGCACCCAAACGGAAGTTAGAATCCTTAATGTCGCCACTAATTAGTTACTCAAGAAAAATGTGGCTATAAGTAACATTTTATCTCATTTATTTATTTATTGTTTGTATTTAACTATAACAGCCCTGAACTGAATCACCTGACCGGAGGCTGAAATCTCTCTCAAATTCAGATTCAGCTGTTTTCATCTTCGGAGCAGGTCAGCGATTCACCACAGATCCACAGAGAACATGCATCATAAATCAGCTTTATTTGTTCCTGAAATAATGCAAATGAAGGCGTTGGGCATATGGACGCCTCTGTTCAGAACTGCTGATGAGGCTGAAATAAAAGTGCAGCAATCAGGCCAGTGACAGATGTTTCTTACTTATAGCTGGAACATATACACTACATTAAAGCACACGTTATGTTTTACAGCTGAATATGTTAATGCTAATGCACTGCCTAAAGACTTCATTTAAATGCAAACGCCTTTGGAAACTATCATATTAAAATATTTAAATTAATATCAAAATGTTTAAATTATTAATTTAGAATGTTTTATTTTCAATTAATTTTTATTATTATATATGAATACTTAATTGATATTTTAAAATGTTATTTAAAATAGTATATATACTATTGTACTACATAAAATATATATAAAATATATTAATAAATAAACTTATTTTATTATATTTTATTTTACATTTTAAAAATAATTATATAATAACAATTCATTAATATGTATTATTTTTATGTCATACATGTAACAAAATGTATACATCACACAAAATGTTATGAAAATATATTGAAAAATTATATAAAAAATGAAAAAATAAAAACATCACAGTTAAAACTCACATAAAATACAATATAATTATTTACTGAAAAAGTATCATAAGCGACGGATTAAAAATTGCTTTAAGAATTTTATATTTTTACTTTATTTTATAATACATTTATAAAAATGACAAAACAATCTAAATAATTTCATTACATTTTTATTAATTTGTAAGAATTATAATTTTACCAACAGAATTATTTTTATTATATTCTAATAATATTTGTATGACATTTTATACATAATGCATGTAATGCAAAATAAAAAAAATACATAAAAACAAAAAACGTCTTTACTAAAATTCATGATTATGACATCAAAATCATTTTAAGTATATTTTTACTTTATATTATTTTTATATTAATTATTTTATAAAATATTTATAAAAATAAAATAAAAAATAAAATTACATTAATTTGTAAAAATTATAATCTTAACAATACAATTATTCTAACAATATTTGTATGATGTTTTTATACATAATGCATGTAATGCAAAATGTATGTCACACAAAATTATATAATATATTAAAATATTACATAAAAAACAAAAACAGCTTCACTAAAAACCATGATTATGACATAAAAATACTTTGAAGTGTTTTATATTTTTACTTTATTTTTTACATTAATTATTTTATAATATATTTATAAAAATAACAAAAAATCTAAATAATTGTATTACATTTTTATTAATTTGTATGAATTATAATCTTACTACAATTATTTTTTATTATATTTTAATATTTGTATGACATTTTTATACGTAATGCATGTAATGCACAATGTATGATGTATGTCATACAAAATAAAATAAAATATTATATAACATACACAGAATATTCCAATAAAATCTAAACTAAACTAAACTAAAAACTGAAAAAAAATAAAAATATAATAAAATGATTCATTGAAAATTATTTATAGATATTTAATTGCTACTTTAAAATGACACAAACACACATTAATTTACTATATACACAATAACATACTTGATCATTAAAATATTTATAGTGATATCAAATCTAGAAAATGCTGATAAATGGCATATGCACCTCAAACTGGATTAGAAACGGAAATAAATCTCCATCAACTGCTGTTTTTGCTATTAAAGATAATTAATGACGAAATCTATTTCATAAGAGCTGCTCTGCTGGGTTTGTCCCCCGTCGAGTCGCAGCACCTTTAAAAATCTGCTTGCATAATCAAGAAAAGTTGTGCTAGTTCCCTTCGCCGCTTTAATAAACTGGAGTTTGCTGCAGGCGTGTTTAAATCGCTTTAGAATATCAATTACTGCAGTCTGATCTCGCTATATTGAGAGTAAAACAAAAAGAGGTCCATTAGCTTCCCCAAACAGATCAAGAATGAAGACGAGGCTAGAAAAGCAGCGGTTTGTTTATACAAACTCATTTCTCTTGTTCATATAAAGTTTCTGTGCTCAAATGGTTAAGAAAAGTTATGCAACGTGAAATGTGCTGTGAAATGTTCTTATCTAATAGAAACACATTCAGACGTTAACCGCATAACAGCATGAGAGTGTTTCTGAATGAAGACCGCACCGAAAATATTACACTCACAGCTTGATGTCGACGGATCGAATTCATGACAATCTAGCCAAGGACTCGGGGTGAAATCTGTATGTATGAAATATGCATTGGATGAACGTGAATGCGTTTCTTGACACAGGTGAAGAGCAGACGGAGGCTGAGATCTCAGACTGAACCTACCGCACTGAGACGCGTGTAATTTTAACCTTGTCTGCAAGATTTCACGCGTTTTCTGTGAAATCTCACACTTTAGGGCCTCCGACGGGTGTGTGCTTAATTGGTGCTCAAACAAGATGCAGAAAGTGATCTTCATATTCACTGTGAGAACAAACGTCACTCTCACGTTTCAGTCGCAGCACTTACAAAACACACAGAAAACACGTAAAACATTCAACGCGCTAACATCACCTCATCACTACTGGGCAGGGAAAAAAATAAATACATGACATATATATATACATACACATAATTTTTAGATTTTTATTTTATCACAATCATTTTTTAACAATTAAAATTTTTATTTTTATTTTATAATATTGTTATATTTTGTAAATGTTATTTTGTAAAGATAATTATAATTAATTACATATTTTATATATATATACAATATATATATATATATATAAATTATATAATAATTTAATACATTTCTTTATTTTATATTTTTTATATTAATTATTTTATGATATATTTATGAAAATCTAACAGAATTCAAAATGTAATCATTTTTACATTTATATAAATTTGTATGACTCACAAAATGATATTAATTATAAAAAACAAAAATCTAAAAATAATGTATTAATATATTAAAATATTTTTAGATTTTTATTTTATCACAATCATTTTTCATAAATTATCATTTTTATTTAATTAAACTTTTATTTTTGTTATTTTATCATACTTATATATTATATATATATATATATATTATATTTATATATTATATTATATCATATTTATATTTTATATATTTATGTTATTATATATACATACATTGTTTTATTTTGAATCATAATATAATTTTACTTTTATAGTTTATTTATAGTTACATTTGTAAATGAATTTTACCAGTATTTTGTACGACAGTTTTATGTGTAAAATTATATAATGTTTACATCATTAAAAATATTAATTATTACAAACATATTAAAAATAGTACAAAACAAGTTTACTACATTTACAACTAAAACCAGTCAATTAGAATATTTACTAAAAACTAAAAAAAAAATTGCATGATTGCATCACAATCATTTTTATGATTTTATATTTTTATTTATTTTATATTTTTATATTAACTTTTTTATTGCTGTTATTTATTTTATAATCTTTGTATATTTTGTAAATATATTTTACCAGTATTTTGTATGACATTTTTATGTGTAAAAATGTTTACATCATAAAAATGTTAAATATTACAAACATATTAATAATTACAAAACATGTTTATGACATTTACAACTAAAACCAATCTGAATATTTACTAAAAACAAAAAAAACTCTCATTCATCACAATCATTTGAATTTGTTTTTATTTTATAGTTTTATATGAATTATTTTATGATATATTTATGAAAATATAATAGAAAATTCAGAAAAGAATTGTTACATTTTCATACATTTGTATGACACAAAACTTAAAAAATAAAAATCTATAATGTATTAATATATTAAAATATTTTTATATTTTTATTTTATCACAATCATTTTTCATAAATTATCATTTTATTTTGATTTAAACTTATTTTTGTTGTTTTATAATATTTTATATTTTGTAAATTATATTTTATGAAGATAAAAATAAATAAATCACACACACACACACACACACACACTTTATTTAATTTAATTTTAATTCTGTTATTTTAGAATATTTTTATTTTTTGTAAATGTTATATTATAAAGACACACACACACACATTATATTTTTATGTATTTAAACTTATTTTTGTTATTTTAGAATATTTTTATATTTTTTAAATGTTATTTTCTAACTACAAAAACTACAAAATTCTGTAATCACATTCTGTATTACATCACAACCATGAGCTTATTAGCAAGTTAATCTTGCTGAGCAAGCTAGTTAAAGTTAAACTAAGTAGCTAAATAATAATTCAATGTAATGACAGTCATTTAAAGAGTACAGGAGTTTGTTTCTGTCACAGCAATGTGAGAATGCATGCCATATATCGCCGTATAAAATGCTCTCTGGCCAAAGGGTCAGAAAAAGGGTAGAATATGGAAAAACACCATTGCTTTTGGTGCAAGAAACCTTGACTAACGTTATAAAATGAAAAATATGACCAGTTTAAGGAAAACAAGTTTGTGGGAAAGTGATCCTCACAGGAGCTGTGTTTGTATCTGCTCCACAGTAACCGTGTTTGGACACAGTCAGACGTGTCTTAGCGTCTGTCGGCTCGAAGCAGAGGTGAAAATAGCCAAGAAAACTCCCGAGAGCGGCAGCGTCTCACAGCTCCGGAGACGAACACACCCTGCTCGCTTGGTATTCGGACATTACAAAGATGAAACCCAAAGCCGGACCCTGGAATAGCCCTGCCACTCGAGATCACGAAACACGAGAGCCACCCGCTCACCAGAGACGGGATCTCCTGAACGCCTGAGTCACACACACACACAGGACATAAGCGTTATCCGTCGATTAGATCTGTGCCTGTTTACTGTCTCTGTAAATAACTGTTGACACAAATTTCGCTCTTGCTTGTGAAATGTTGCAGCTGCTGCAGATTAAAAATAACCCGGAGTGCAGATGCCCTGAGAAACCAGAGTCTTTAAAATGCACAAAAACACAAAGGTGATAAAACAGTATCGCATCTGAGTTGCAAGAAAATCACAGAGAGAAAAAACACCTGAGATCTCTTAATTGTTAACCTAGTATCTTAATTTTTAGCTCCTAAGCCTCTGTGAGAAAAAAATGGCTTAATATTTATTTAAATGTATATAAAAATGTAGCAATTTGTTTAAACAAATATTCTGCAAAATTAAGAAATATTTAATATATTTTTATAAATTGTATTATATTTTATAATATTATATTGTGTGTGTGTATATATATAATCGCATTTTTCAAATAAATATTTCAGAAAATGAAGTTTAATATATGTAATAATTTTTATTTAATGACATTTAAAAATATATATTTTTTATATTTTATGTAATTATTTTAACACGATGTAACTATTTTGTATGACTTTTACGAATATATATATATACACACACACACACACACACACACACACGTATGCAGCAAATATTTTTAAACATTATATTAAAACAAATATTTGTTTTAAACAAATATTTCACAAAATGAATTATGTTGGGTTTAAAATATTAAGCTATGTGGATAGAAATTCATTATTTATTTAATTACTAAGATTATTTATTTATTACAATACATACATTATTTAATTACATTTGAATTTTTTATAAATTATATATATATATATATATATATATATATATATATATATATATATATATATAATTTATTATTTTATTTAATTACATTTGAAATTTTTTTATAAATTATATTTGATATATAATTATATTGTATAAAGATATATATATTGTTATATATATATTGTATATATATATATATATGTATATATTTAAATGTGACCTGTGAGTCCAAAAAGTGTCCAAATGTATTCATACATACTTTCTAATAGAACATTAGTTTACTGAGATATAAAAGAGCAACCACTGAGCAATACAGTTTTATTAATGACTGTAGTGTGAGTGTTTCTGGATCATTTTTGCAGCTTTAGGTCAGATCAATGCTGTTGTTTTTTCTCTTTGTGTCGCAGTAAAGAGTAAAGAGAATTACACCAGTGTGGTTTAAAAAAAGTGGTCCAAGAATCCAGCAGATTTTACAGACAACACCACACACACACACACACACACACACACATTTTTACTCAGAATTACTGAGCGCTCAGAGAACTTACAGAGATTAAACACTCTTAAAGAGAAAGAGAGATTCGGCTCTTTACTTCTTCTCGTCTGGACAGCAGAACTAGAGAGGGATCAGAAGTCATGTGACTGACCATGTGACTACAGCTGGTGGCCGGACGGGTGATTAGAAGAGACGACCCTCTCCTCCACTTCTAGAAAACACACACACACACACACACACACACACACACACACACACACACTGCTGTTAAATGAGCTGTGAGATCTTCAGCAGAAGAGCCTGAGAGTATCTCACAAACAGCAGCACATTTATAATGATACGCAGCATTAAAGTCAGAGTGTTTAATTAACACACAAACACACACACACACACAGATCCACAAGTTCTGCTAACGCTTATAAAGTCAGCATAGTGTCATGGTCATGTGAACATCATTCATGTTTACATTATTATAATGGCTATAAAAGCACCTTAAGGATCAATTTTTAAATGACTATAATTACTATTATTATTAAAAATAGTTCAATTACAAATAACAAAAAATATATAAATTATCTAAAAAAATAAATGATGAAAAAAACGTTCCTAATAAATAATTAATATTATATCAGAAAAGAGCATTTACAAAAGTTATAAATATTTAAAAACAATTTAAACATTTGTAAATATTATAGTTGCAATGTAAACTAAAAAGTACAAAAAATGAATTTCGTTGGGTTTAAAATATTAAGCGATATAGTTAGAAATTCATTTAAAATTAATTAGTTCATTTAATTACATATAAAAAATATAAATTCTATTATACTTTCATAATTATATAGTATAAACATTTTTCAAACAAATATTTCAGAAAGTTAAGTTTGTTAGGTTTTAAAATATGAATATATGTAATTATTTTTATTTAATTACATTTAAAAATTTATTTTTGTTATATTTCGTATACTTATTTTAACACAATTTCACTGTTTTTTTTATGACATTTTACAAATTATATATACATATGTGTGTGTATATGCAGCAATTGTTTATTAAAAATAGGATTTCACAAAATTAATTATGTTGGGTTTAAAATATTAAGCCATATAGTTAGATCTTTAAGGTGCAATTATCAAACAGAGAAGGCTGATTTAATTAAATAAATATAGTATTTTATTATTAATATTATACTAGAAAATATATAATATTTTACAAAAGTTATAAAAATTTAAAAACAATTTAAACATTTATTGTATATTATATGTATATTTTTTTTTTTAGTAATTATGTGTGTGTGTGTGTGTATAAACACAAAAACATGATAACAATAAAAAACATGATTTATGAAAATTAATAAGTTATGTTTTTGCAAATGAACCCTTTTCTATATAGTAAACACAAACATTTATATAATTAATAATAATAATGATAATAATAATAATAATGCTGCATTTGAAATTGCATTCAACAATTTTATCAGAAAAATCACAATTAGATTTTTTCCCTTAAATCAATGATTATATACAAAAAAACATTAATAAAAAAAAACAAAAAACATGCAAATGACTGAGTATATTCTCCAAAAAAAAAATGTTTTTCTACTTTGAAATTTCACCTTTAATTCCATGTGTCCTTTGCTCTTTCTTTGTAATTGCTAGTGTTTTCTACACCAAGTAACATTTCCTAATAATGTCCGAGTGTTTTGTATCCGTGTGAGCTCATGTCACAGTAAACACTGACTGCTCGTCAAGACAACAGCGTCATCTGAATAGGAGTTTGTAAAACCACAGCGGCATTCAAATGGAATCACACTGCGGCCAGTCGAACACACAATCACCTCAAACCATGCAGAAGAGACTCGACAGTGCCTCGGGCGCCAGAGAGACAGGTCTGCCGTCCCACAATCCATCACTGCTCCTCTACTCAACCCACAAGACTCTCCAACAACCCTCCATCTCTCTCGACTCCTCATCATAATGCCTCCAGACACGATGTTATGTTTTCTTCTGCTCTCGAACCATCTGTTCATCATTATGAAACATCACTCATCTGCCTTCATCAGAAACAATCCAGCACTCCTATACACACACACACAGACTGGTGAACTAGTTCAGATGATCTAGTTAAGCACCAAACGGAATAGCAGAAGTAACGCAGGTATTAGGGAATGTTCTTAGAAAGTTACGAGGAAACATTCTTCCAGTAACATTAATAGAATGTTCGTTTCTTTTAAATGTTACTAGTTTCGGAATGTTTAGAACATTCAAATGTACCATTCTAACATTCAAAATGTTTGCAAAATGGAATGTTCCCTTAACATTCAAATATTTTCCTTTTGAACTTGCAAAAAGCAGAAAAAGAAAACGCAATCAAACCACATAAAAAAACTGCACTCTCTGATTAATGAGGCCGAAGACTCATCAAATTTAGAGCTAGAGTCATTTACGCTTAAATTATGCACTTTGTAACAGATCTTACTTTTCTCCGAAAACAGCCTAAACAAGACATCCAAGGTCTTTATTTCATTAGCTCTTTTATTCTAACAGCTCTATTACTGAATCACTCTGCAGACAAGTGCAAAAATGTTTCCTGTTTGCAGGGAAACAACAGTTGATGTTTTTCATTTGTGTTTTATGGAGGCGTTTAAGACGAGCGAGTCGGGACGCAGACGTCAGGATCGCTTCGCTTGAATAAGGTGAGTTCAGGTGTGAAAGTCACCTTGAAACACAGCTGTGATTAATGACCAAACACTCCAGCGGCACAATCCCATTTCACATCACACCTCAAGTACCATTCAAATCAAAATGAATATGTATGATTTAATGACGTCTGATGAAGCCTATAGCTCAAGAGCATGAGTTCAGTTTCCAGGGAATGCATGAACTGAGTAAACCTTAAATGCAATGTAAGTCGCTTTGGATAAAAGTGTTAGCCAAATGCATAAATGTAATGATAAAATGGCCCTAAATATGAAGAAAAAAAGTGTGTCCAGACCATGTTTAACATCGTAATCAAAAGAAGAAAAAAATATTGTTTTTTTGGCATTAAAAAAATAAAGGCTACTTTTGAAATCATTAAGATTTAAACATTTCCATTACAAATTCTGCTAAAAAAAAAGGAATTAAGTAGAATGATTATTAATAAAACAGTATTATAGTTTAATATATTGATTATTATTTAAATGTACAATTATTAAGAAAAATAATTATAAATAAATTATTACATGTAAAAACTGATTGCTAATGAAATTTAATTTTGAAATATTTTAATTAAGTAGAATTATTACTAATAAAACATTAAATATGTAAAATAAGTTGATAATTCATTTTAATTTAGAATTAGGTAACTTATTATTACTAAAACAATAATATATGATAAATAAATTAATTTTATAATTTAATTTAGAATTAAGTAAAATTATTTATAATAAAATATGTGAAATAAATTCATATTTAAATTGAATTTAGAATTATTAAGTAGAATTAATATTAATAAAAAATTGCTAAAGTAAAATAAAATGAATATTAAAGTTAATTTTGTTGATTAAATTTTAAATTATTGAGAATTATTATTACTGAAATACTAATTATGCAAAATAAGTTGGATATTTTATTTTAATTTAGAATTAAGTAGAATTATTAATAAAACAATAATACATTTAATATAAATTAATTTTTCATTGAATTAACACTATTATATGTAAAATAAATGTATATTTAATTAAATTTAATTTTAATTAAGTAGAATTAATATCATTAAAACATATTATATGCGAAATGAAATTAATATTAATTCAATTTAATATAGAATTATTACATGTTTTTTTATAATTATTATTACCAAACATTATTATATGTAAACTATACTCATTATTAATTTAATTTAAAGTAATGTTAGTAAAACAATATTATATGAAAAATAAATTGATTTTTAATTTAATTAATTTTGAATTATCAAGTAAAATTATTAATAATAAAACAATTTTATGTAAAATTTAATTTAATTTTATGTATAATTTAATTTAGAAATAAGTATCATTATTATAAATAAAAAATTATCACTTATGAAAGACATTTATTATTAATAAACATTTTTTTTACTATATGCATAAAAACCTAGAGAGAACTGTCTTTAAAGAATATTGAGAATTTTGCTTATGGATTAATAATGTGACCTGGAAGAGGCAGCAGGCGGGCGATCGGATGACAGGAAGATGTTTAGGAGACGGATCTGGGATTGTGCATTCTCTCCGAGCTGGTTTGTGTGCATGTGGCGGAGTCTGTAATGAATCACATTATGAGGAATGTCACGCCACACAGAGACTCCTTTATATCAGACATGAAAGGAAATGCTTTTCCCGCTCTCGATTCGTCTCTCTGTCCCATCCACAACTGTAAACCCTCACCGGAACGGCCGCCGCCGGCAGCTCGGCACGGAAATGAAAAATTACAATTTGAAATGGCTGAAAAATGTATTCATGCGTTAATATTGTTTCTGGGTGGCATACGTTAGTCTATCGGCCTGCTTGAATATAAATGTGATCAAATCAATGACCTCCCGAGGGGAGTGTTGCGTTCACGTTTCTGGGCTCTAATACGCTCCTAAGAGAGTTGAGATACAGCGTGAAGCGACGCTTCAGAGGAATAACTTCTCCTCATCTGCAAGGCCACGCTTCTTTCTGACAGCTCTCGGCTCTGCGTATGAATAAATAAATCGAGTCGATGGGTGGCCAGAGAGCCACTGCTTTTAACTGGAGAAGCCACAACTCTATATGAAAAAAGAAAACAAAAAGATCAGCTCTAAAACAGAACTGAGTAAGGAGAAAAATATGAAACAAATTGAGGAGTTATGGTCCAAAAGTACTTACACCTACACTGGCATCCAAAGTCTCTTTATTTATATTATATTATTAATCAGTAAATGTGAAATATTATTAGAATTTAAAATAACTGATCTATGTGAATATACAGTAAATTGTAATTTATTCCTGTGATCAAAGCTAAATTTTGAGCATCATTATTCCAGTCTTCAGTGTCAAGTGATCCTTCAGAAATCATTCTAATATGTTGATTTGCTCCTCAAGAAACATTTCTGCTTATTATCAGTGTTAAAAACTACTGTTATGCTGCACAATATTTTTGTGGAAACCGTGATAAATTTTATTTTATTTTTTATTTTGTATCATTATAAATGATCAATTTAATGCATCCTTGATGAATAGAAGGTATTTCTGAATTTTTGAAGGTTCAAATTTTCAATTTGTTTTTTTTCTTGGTTATTTGAAAGTTATGGGAACATTCCATTTTATCATGTTGCAAACATTTTGAAAGTGGAAGTGTTATTTTTGAATGTTCTGAACATTCTGAAACTAGTAACATTTAAAAAAATGAATGTTCTATTAAAGTTACAGGAAGAACAATATGAAAATATTAATTTCTTTCAAAAAAAAAAGAATGTTTTTTTCCCCGACCCCAAACAAACAGTACTGTATAATGTTACGAAAGATTTCTTTTGTAAACTTTTTATTCATCAAAGAAAACCAAAAAATATTATCACAGCTTCTAAAAAAAATAAAAAATAAAATCAGCGAATCAGCATCATAGAATGAATTCTGAAGGATCATGTGACACTGAAGACTGGAGTAATGATGCTGAAAAGTCAACTTTGATCACAGGAATAAATTGTATTTTAAAGTATATTAAAACAGAAAACCCTTAATTTAAATTACAATAATATTTCACAATTTTGCAGTTTTTTTCTGTATTTTTGATCAAATAAATGCAGCCTAAATGAGCAGAAAAAGCATTAAAAATTTTACTCATCCTAAACTTTTTGAACGGCAGTGTACATGTTCCTCACTTTTACACACACTTGTGTTTCACCATAAGAAGCGCCAGTAAAACTGAGCAGATTATCTGGGTTTTTTACATCAATAACACCCTAAAATGCAAATATATACAACACTACAGCTCACACTAATGCCAACTTCATGAGCAATATTCCTCCATCACGGAGAAAGAAGCAAAGCTGCTCTTTTCATCTGTCTGAAGTGCCACTCGATCCCGCTTCAAAACCTTTTATGCATAAATTGCAGGTTACACAGGAGCTGTCGTTTCTGTAATGATGAGAGTATTTCTGGCTCAGATCAATGCGGTCAGACCCCCAGGACGCTCGATGGCGGCGCAGCGCCGCTTCTGCTAATGAGAGTCGCTCCGATGGACCTGCAAAACTCTCTGTGACACGTTTGTCTTCACCTGCAAATGAGAACTCGGCTCTTATTAGGAGAAACATGTCCTGCTAACCTCTGACCACTACCTATTTCTTAACAAAACCTTGACAGTAAACATCTAGTTTCTGAAGCAAAAAATGAAAAGTAGGGCCTTATTATTTCTGCGATGCAGAAAACGTGAACAGTCCAGTCATAAAAACACAATTTACTATATAATATGAATAAATCAAAAGTAGGTCATTACACTTCAAAAAACGGACTAGTGTCCGAATATTAAGCAGAAAAAAGCTTTTTTTAATATAAATCCTGCATGGTCTTCACAGCAACATGTCAAAATTAAAGTTTGGTTTAACTTGAAGAAACTGTGACAGAAATATATTACCAAATGAATCTATTTGTATAAATCAATTGAGTGTGTGCGACGAACAACCGTATAAGTCCAAAAAAACAAAAAATGAGATAACCATGTGACATTAATTGTATGTGTGAACTTTGTATACAGAAACAGTTTGGGGATATTTTCGCGCGACCAAGAGTCCGCATTTTAAACGTTAAAATAGCGTCACGCGGAAAAACCGTTTATGTCCACAAAGAAGAATGGAGATGCCGCTTGCTGTCATGTCCGCTTCGGACATTAAAAGGCAAAACCTCGGCAAAAAAAAGAGAGCCGACATGACCAAATGGAAGGACAGAGTAAGGAAGGCTTTGAGGGATGCTGGAAAACCATATTTGACTCGAAGAGGAGAACAAAAACCAGGGAAAAATCCACCCAAACTGCTGAGTGGAAGAACCGTATATGTGATGTGATCTCTCTCTCTCTCTCTCTCTCTCTCTCTGAACGCGCTAAACACCGCATAAACAGTTAACCTATCAAAATAAACCACATACCATATATAATAAAGCTGTATTCTTTCATATTTCCCGCCAGTCCTGTGTAAAGTACGACAAGCAGAGTTTATTTGTTTATATATTTATTTATATTGTGAGATGGCGGAGCGCGAGAACAGTTTGAAGTAGTATATACACAGGTGCGCTGCGCCAGCTTTTCTAAATAAACGACAAGGTGCACTATTGGAGCTATCTAAACATACAAGAAGTGATCAAAGATATCCTATCTGACTAACTTGTTACAGTTATATTTGCGTGTAGCCTAGCCTACTGGGTGTCTACTATAGATCAGTCATGAATAGGTCGAAATGAAAGTTGAGAAAATTATGATATATCTTGTATACCTTATGATATGTTGAATAATATTTAGCTATGATGTATGTCTGCATTGTATTTATTGTTTTTATTTATTTATTTATTTATTGTTTTTTGTTAATAATTCATTGTTATTGCCTGTACTGTAAGAATGTCTATGCATTATACATTGTTCATACTGTATTTTCTGTTTTTAAATAATTATAATAATAATAATAATAATAAACTAGACAGAAATGCTTAATATTATTCCTGAAGTTTCTGTTACTGTATTAAAACTAAGATAAAGGAATCAGATCTTTAGTGGTTTAAAGTGATATGATGAACTGGAGTTATACTGTTATTCCACACTAACTGGACATATACCGTTCTTCCACATTTCAGAAATATAAATCACAATAACTTTTGATTTTTAATACTGACACTGAAAAATGTTATCTCCTTAGAATTGAGAAGCTTTTGTTGTCTATTTTCAAGTAAAATAAAAATATATAATATAATGTTCACAATCCAAATGAAAAAAATCTTATTACTCAAAATTTGAAAATATGGACTTGTATGGTTCTTCGTCTCAAGGCCTCAATTCTATAATAACTGTAATGACATAATATGATTTTCAAAAGCTTAAGTGACCTTTATTTATTTGTTAGAATATGTATAACTCAGTATTTTTGTTTACTAATTGCAAAAGCTGAATAATCAAAGTCTACTGATTAATCAGTGAAATAATTGACGATTAGTCATTCTAATAATTGTTAGATTAATCGATTGTCAAAATATTTGTTTGTTACAGCCCTTAAGCAGTACTACTAATAAAAAAAAATATGATTAAACCATTATTTTTTAAGGAATATTTAGCAAAAAAATTATTTACCAGAATTTATTCAAATTGAATGAAAATGGAATCCAGAAAATTAATGGAAAACACAGAATTTGGTAAAAATAAAACTGAATTTGAAAAGAAAAAAAAAAAGAAACGTATTTCATAAGGCCTTAAAATGTAATTTTTGTTAAACATTTAATAAATTGCTGTTAAATTGTGTGAGTTTCATGATTTCAATGAATTAGACATGTTTTTGAATAATATTTTTTTAATGTAACCATTAAAACAGAGTTTATTAAAAAAACAGAATTAACTAATTTAAACGGAAAAAAATAAATTTGGAAAAAACTAAAACGGATTTCATAGGGGCCTGTGAAATGTAACCTATAGCATAAATATTAATTAAAATTTAAAAATGATTTCATATTTCAAAATTAAATTAATTACAAAAATGTTCCTAGTTATTATGCGTGATGCTATTATATATATATATATATATATATATATATAATTTTTATAATAATTTCACTAGATTTGCATATAATTTAAAAAACTAATAATAATATAATCTACATATATACTGATTTTACATTTTCTGAAGGACATCAGTTGCAAGCCAGCAAAAGTCTGGTGTTAAAGTTTAAAGTACGTGTAAAAGATGGATAAAAAAATTCAAGATTTGCTATTTCTTATACAAATATTATGTCAGTATTGTTGATTTTCAGACTTTAACCTTATAAATATAGTGTTAACGTGTTATAGTGTCAATACCAGATTAATACAAATCTGAGAGAATTATAGGTACAAGATTCTAAAACAAGGAAAAATAAAACCTTGTGTTGCATTTATATTGCCAAAGCACCAAAACACCTGAAATCAGATTAGCGTAAACCATGTCTTATTACAGTACACTGAAAGATTTATGCTGTCGTGATGCTTTTCATTCTGGGTTTTTATATTAAGCAGTGAGTCTGTACATTAAGCGAGCTGAATTACTTCATCAAAAAAGAGGAAGAAAAGATGACGCAGGAAAAAGCCCAAGAGGAATATCAATACAGATGTACCTGGCAAGCACAGTAATAATATTATAGTCATGCAAACACAATCCAATCAAATCCCAAAGGATGAAATCAACTCCTGACCTACATCGTTTCATGCTGAGCATTCAGTTTGGCTCAAAAACGTCTCACAATGAAAGGTAAATGCCTAAATTATCACAGCTTTTCTATTTAAATCTGCAAAACTCTGCCATCTGACTAGCTTCTGCTAAAATACCACCAATTAAACTCCCGACGGATTTGATCTGTTGCGAGGAGCGAGTCACGGGTTTGTCTCGGATCCCCGAGAGAATGATTTCTTCCCGTTCAAACAATTAAAGACTCCTCAAGCTACAACGTCTGTGTTTCGGCTTTCATGAAGTGAACTTCTGTCCCCATCTCAAGCTGTCTCGAAAGTCCTGAGGCCCCTGAAGACAATCGACTTCTGTTCAAAAAGCGTCCGTCGCTCTCTGGAAGCAGCGCTAATCTGTTTTTTTCACGTTGGAAATGAAAGCAGAACTTGTGACTCAGATGAAACAGAAGGACAAGCAGGAAAGACGGAGAGGAGCGAATGTGTTGTTTTGATTCTGGTTTCAGGGCTCGATTAGACACAGAACACTAAAAACATGTTACTCCGAGTCACTCCGGCTAATGTGACAATGAGGACAACTTTTTCAATCGCTAAAGTAACACGCTCATATTTAAATACTGCTAAAAGAAAAGTGACAGCAGCTCAAAAGTCGCTCTTTTATTGCTCAGGGGATTTAATGGAGTCCTAATGCATTTATGTGTTGCCAAGTCTGTGTTTTTTCTGTGGATTTGGGCTACTTTTACACTATTGATGTGGGTTGCTTTTTAGTCTGTAGGTTAAAGCAATTTTCACCTCCTACTTTGAAGACGATTTTAAAGTAGTGGAACCTTAACAGCTAGTTTTGGGCTAATTTTGATTAGCATTTGGGCTGGTTTTATTTTTGCAGACCTGGCAACCCTGTTTCTGGGTCAGTACGTGTACCTTGGGTTGTTTCACCAAGTGGATGTAAATGCAGATATCGAATACGAGTCACTTTTTTAAAGATCAGAAATCGAAATTGAATTTTTCTCACAGTTCGGGTCATAAGGGACTTCGTAAAGAATAGTTCTCTCATGCTGCACTGAAAGCTGCATTGTGAAATGCTGCGAAGGTTCAAAGAACGAGGGAATGAGATGAGATGAAACGGAGGGAAGGGCAGAGATCAAGACAGATGAGAGAAAGAGGGAGGAGATGAAGGATAAAGAGAGAGTTTGCAAGGAGATTAAATGCAAAACACTTGAAACAGCTCAGCTGATGCACTGGAGTCTGATGATGGCAAATAATGCTTGTGATTATTCTTTCTTATGTGTGAGAAAGAAGGAGGAGAGAGGCATATCATCGTAACTTCAATAATTCATTCGGCATTAATAAAACATGAGCCGCAGATTTCTGCCTCCCCGAATGAAAAGCTTTACGTAAGGTTAACGTGAGCGCTGAGTCGCCAGTTCTGACATTGCTGAACCTCACCGGACCTCTCCGTTTCTCTCCGCGGCAGAGCTTTCCAAGTTCATTTCATGGTGTGAAGCCACAAAGAAAAACTCTTTGGATTCACATCCATCCCAACTTTTCAATACCACAGAGCGCACAAACACAACCGCCCTGCAATCCTGCTTGCGGTCAAAGCCGATTCAATGACTGTGCTTGAAAAATGAGCATTAGTGTTTGTCAAAGGAATGGCGTAAAAATGAGGGAAGGTACGGAGCAATCCATCAGATCAATCCATCTCGACAGGACTCAGAAAAATGGGTTTTAACTTGCTGAGATGCGAACGGTAATCAATAGCAAACCAGCAAACAGTGTAAGATATACAAGGGATCCGCAGAACTCACAAAAACTAAACTAGAACATGTACTACATTCATTAGACTTCATCTCATTACAAGAAAAAGATGTGGGGAAATGAAGAGGAAGAGGAGACAGAAGAAGTAGCAGAAGAAGAGGAAAAGGAAAGAGAAGTAAAAACGGAAGAAGAAGAAAATGAAGAAGAAGGAGGAAGAAGAACAGGAAGAAGGTAGAGGAAAAGGAAAAGGACTAAAAAGAAGAGGATAAGAGAAAAGGAAGATGAAGTAGCAGAAGAACAGGAAGAGGAAGAAGGCACAGGAAAAAACAACTAAAAAGAAGAGGAAGAAATAGCAGAAGAAAACAGGAAGAGGAAGAAGGTAGATGAGAAGGAAAAAGACTAAAAAGAAGTAGCAGAAGAACAGGAAGAGGAAGAAGGTATAGGAAAAACTTAAAAACAAGAAGGTGAGGAAAAGGAAGAAGAGGAAGTAGCAGAAGAAAACAGGAAGAGGAAGAAGGTAGAGGAGAAGGAAAAAGACTAAAAAGAAAAGGAAGAGGAAAAGGAAAAGAAAAAAGAAGTAGCAGAAGAAGAACAAGAAGAGGAAGAACGTAGAGGAAAGGGAAGAGGAGGAAGTAGCAGAAGAACAGGAAGAGGAAGAAGGTACAGGAAAAACTAAAAAGAAGAGGAAGAGGAAGAAGTAGCAGAAGAAAACAAGAAGAAGAGCAGGAAGGTGAGGAAAAGGAAGAAGAGGAAGTAGCAGAAGAAAACAGGAAAAGGAAGAAGGTAGAGGCGAAGGAAAAAGACCAAAAAGAAGAGGACGAAGAAAACGAAGAAGAAAAAGAAGTAGCAGAAGAACAACCGGAAGAGGAAGAAGGTAGAGCAAAGGGAAGAGGAGGAAGTAGCAGAAGAACAACAGGAAGAGGAAGAAGGTACAGGAAAAAAACTAAAAAGAAGAGGAAGAGGAAGAAGTAGCAGAAGAAAACAAGAAGAGGAAGAAGGTGGGGAAAAAGAAGAAGAGGAAGTAGCAGATGAAGAACAGGAAGAGGAAGAAGGTAGGGGAAAAGGAAAAAGACAAAAAAAGAAGAAGAGGAAGAAGAAAAGGAAGAAGTAACAGAAGAAAACAGGAAGAGGAAAAGGAAGAATAGGAAGAAGAAATGGAAAAGGAATAAGAAATAGTAGAAGAAGAACAGGAAGAGGAAATGGAAAAAGAGGAAGTAGTAAAGGAATAAGCAGTAGCAGAATAAGAACAGGAAGAGGAAGAAGGTAGAGGAAATGAAAGAAGTTGCAGAAGAAGAACGGAAAAGGAAAAAGAAAAACGAAAAAGAAGAGGAAGAGGAAAAGGAAGAAGTGGATAAAGAAGATTATCAGAAGAAGGAGAGGAAGAAAAAGAGAAAAGTGAGAAGAGATATAAGAAGTAGAAGAGGAGCAACAGGAAGAAAAAGAAGGGAAAAGCGAAAGAATGAAAGAAAGAATAGGAATAGGACGAAGAAGTGGAAGAAGAAAGTAAGAAGAGGAAAAAGAAGCAAAAGAAGAGGAAGAGGAAGAGAAAAAAAAGTAAGAAGGGAAAATAGAAGTAGAGGAAGCAGATGAAGAGGAAACTACAGAGAAAGTGGAAGAAGGGGAAATGAAGAAAAAGAAGAAAGAAGAGGAAAATGAAGAAGAAAGTAACAGAATGGGAAGCAGAAGAAGAAAAAGAAGTAGAGGAAAGGAAGAATAGTACGAGGAAAGACCAACAAGAAGCAGAAGAAAATGAGGTGTAAAAAGAAGAATCAGCAAATAAAAAAGAAAAAGCGTAAGATGATGAACGAGGAAGAAGAAGTGAAAGATGTTCCCTGTGTTAATGTATTTCCTATTAAACCAGGAAGTTGTGACAGCAAACCAGTCTTTAGTGAACATCACAGTCTGGATAAACCGCTCGACAGTGTGTCTCACAAATGACAGCAATGAATAAATCACAGCCACTTCCTCTGGAAACAGCTGATGTTTGGGGAAATAAATAAAGTACAAGCGTTCATTTCCTGTCCCAAAGAACAAGCGGCTCTGACAAAGAACAAAACAAACAGCAGAACAAACGCTGATGCTGATTTGATCTGCAGGATCATGTTGAACGGGTGAGCTGTAGTGAATCCCGTACCGGAGCCGGCGCTCGCAGACAGCTGTCCGTCTCTGAGACTGAACGACTGATCACAGATCTGATTACTCTGACGAGGCAAAAGAGCTAAATTAACCTCTCACCGCTAATCACACTGAGATGAGAGCGTGTGTGTGTGTGTGTGGCAGGTGCGAGCAGTAACACAGCAGGACGGAGTGTGTGTTTGAGTAAAACATCTCACATCAAAAAGAGGTCAAACTTGAGGAAAGTCTGCTGAAAGTCTTCATTTGCTCTCTAATTCATCTCACTGCTGTCTAGCAGGAGCGGGAGAAAAAAACCTGATTATGTGATTCATTGCAATTCTCATTTTAAGTATTCTGAAAACCTCTGTTACGCCTTAAATGTCAGTACAGTACTGTGAATGAAGCCTTTTAGACCTTGTCTATAATGCCTTCAGTAATAATCATTAAGCAATAATGCTGAGAAAATATTACATGCGTTTCTTTGTTCCCTTTATTAATTTATTTCTGCTTGTATATTCTGAAGCTTTATATTGATAATTGTTTAATTATTCTTTAACATACAATTGTTTTTATTTATTATTAAATATTATTTAAATATTCTTGGTGTTCAACTTGGTGTTTTTAAATATTTAAATTATCATAACATTATAATAATGATTAAATATTATTTCAACAATTATTTTTACTATATTTATAATTATATATTATAAATATAAGTAATTTAATAAAAACTGGACAAACACACTTAAATATATGTCAAGTAAATGTAAAAATTGTAAATAATGTAAATTAAATCTGTAAACTCATAAGAAAAAATCTAGATCTGTGTTCATTTACATATTACAATAATAATAATAATAATAATAATAAAAATGTGAAAATCTAATAATTATGAAATATTATTATATTATGATAATTATTTCGTATTTGTAAACACTTATTTTAAAAAATACTTTTATAAGTAATTTAATAAAAATGGACAACAAATTTGATATTTAAAATAAACGTAAAAACTGTAAATAAAGTAAATAAATTTGGAAACTCATTAATTAATAAGATCTGCCTCCATTAAATATGATACTATAATAATAATAATTATTATACATGAAAATATAACAATTATTAAATTTAGAGCTGCAAAATGATTAGTCGCGATTAATCGATTCAAAATAAAAGTTTATGTTTGCATACTATATGTGTGTGTATTGTGTATATTTATTATGTCTACATAAATACACACACATACATACATGTATATCTTAAATCTCACATAATTTTCCTTAATATACACATATATATATATATATATATATATACATACATACATATTATAATATAATATAATTTAAAGTGTTTACATAAAAATACATACAATACATACTAATATTTTATTTAAATATATACATATATGTGTGTATTTATATACATACATAATAAATATATACAGTACATACATATAGTATGCAAACAAACTTTTATTTTTAATTAATTGTGACTAATCGTTCAGCAGCTCTAATTAATTATTATATAACATAATATAATATAATAATGAATTATTATTCCAATATTATTATAATATAATAATTATTAAACATGCACTTATACACAGTAAGTACATTTCATAAAAATGGACAAACAAATCTGATATTCAAAGAAAAAATTTAAGTAAATAAATTCAGTAAACTCCTTAATAGGAAAAAACACATCAAGAATTGTTTTGGAATCAGATCATGCTTCCCAGAATCGTAATCGGATCAAATGGCCAAAGATTCCCATCGCTACCGTCTAGTATAAACAACCCAAATGCTAATGAGAGTTCATTTGTGATTCTTCTTTTCTCTGGACACACAGAGTCTCCTTGAGATGTTGAGTACAGTAACGTGAGCGTCTCTGTGGAGCGTCTGCATGTCAGAACAGACCCGTGGCCGGCTGCGGCTCCACGGAGAGCAGATCTCTGCTTTAACACACGCCTGTGGAGCATCTGTCTGTGCTAACAAGGCCACTGACATCTCTCGCTGCACACACACACACACACACACACACACACACTCACATATTAATCAGCACATGTTGTGTATGCGGGAAGCTAAATATTTCAAAGTGGGAGAGGCGAAAAAGTCAATCCTTGCGTCTGTGTGTTTATTTAGATACACTTTGGTGACAAAACTGTTTGTATCAAGGAGCTAAATCTGACAAAACCTTGCTTCGATAATTGAAAAATAAAGTAAATAATAAAATGATATCATCAACAAAAAACAAAACAAATGTATACAAATTATACACACTACCAGTCAGAAGTTCTTGAATTTTTAATGTTTTTGTTAAAGAAGTTCTTCTGCTCACCAAGCTTGCATTTATTTGATCCAAAGTACAGCAAAATCAGTAAAATTGTGAAATATGTTTACCATTTAAAATAACTGTTTTCTATTTGAATATATATTTAAAGTGTAATTTATTCCTGTGATTTCAGCATCATTACTCCAGTCTTCAGTGTCACATGATCCTTCATATATATATATATATATATATATATATATATATATGTATAATTAGCAAAAAGTAAAATGTTCTGAAATGTTATAAACCATTTTCAAGTGTCACAACATTGTCAAAATTATTAATTCATAATAATTTGCATTCCCAAACCTAAAATACTAACAAAAAACTTAAAAACTTAATACATTAATAAATTAAATACATAAAATATATATTCAGCTCATATTTTAAATACATTATATAATAACGTAATTGGGAAAAAATTAAACTAAACTAAAATATATTTTTATGATTACGAAACTAACTAAAATAAGACAAAAACTGTCTGAAATTAATTTATTTTTATTTTATTAATTTATTTAAATATTTAATTAATTAATTATTTAATAAAAAAAAACAACAATAACTAAACTAACTTGAAGATAAACTGGAAATATTATTTAGAATATATATGGAATATAGAATTATAACAGAAAAAAATAAATGGAAAATATGAACAAAATAATTAAAAACAAACAAACAAACAAAAAAAAAAAAAACTACAGTAAGGCAATTCTGTGTTCTAAATGGTCAGTCCAGTGTTCCAGTGTTGATTTAATAACAGCTCTGACACAAATTGTGACCTGGACCACAAAACCAGTCATAAGGGTCATTTATTGAAAGTAAATATGCTTTCCATTGATGTATGGTTTATTGGAATAGGACAATATTGGATAGAACCGAGACACAACTATTTGAGAATCTGGAATCTGAGGGTGCAAAAAATCTAAATACTGAGAAAATCATCTTTAAAGTTATCCAAAAGAAGTTCTTAGCAATGCATATACTAACAAAAAATACGTTTTGATATATTTATGGTAGGAAATTCACAAAATATCTTCTTGGAACAAGATATTTACTGAATCCTAATGATTTTTGGCATAAAAGAAAAATCGATAATTTTAACCCATACAATGTATTTTTGGCTATTGCTACAAATATACCCGTGCTACTTAAGACTGGTTTTGTGCTCCAGGGTCACAATTCACTGCACAACCACCAACTAGAGACCAACTATTAACTATCAAGTTCCCATTTTCACCATCCAATCTACTTGTAAAATGATGACACCAATTAATCTGATTCAGAAAACAATGCCATGTGCTTTAATCATCATATAAAACAATAGAAGTCTGCTCATTTACATAAATGAACATATATTTACACAGGATGGGGAGCGTCTCATTGTCCTGTTCTGTAGAACTAGTTCTTCATTCTGCATGTGGGACTATCTCTATTTCTCTCTGTCTCTCAGAGTTGAGCGTGTTCAGAGTTCGGTGTCTGTCTCGGTGGAGCTCTGTGCTTTTGTGTGCTGAATCATTGTGATGAAGTCTATGCGTGCTGTGATCTGCGACGGGATGCTCTCGTAAAGTGCGCGACAATTGTCGCATTGTACCTCGTTTACCCGTGCGGCCCGCTGCCTGGTCCCTGGATGGGCAGCATCTTTATTGTTTTAGTCATTGGCTCTGTTTTCATGAGATACTCTATTATGTGTGCTATCATGTCTAGCTGTATTGTTACGCGTATCAGGATCTTATTGTCGAGTTTATCTGCATGACTGTACTGTCGTGACTGAATACGCACAGCGTGTTTGCGCTGCCAAATCTGCGCGGTTTTAACAACAGTTATACGAGTCTCTTGAGTCAGGATGATTGAGGTCTTTTTCAAAATAGTAAAATGATGCATATACTGTATATAGTAAGTAAATAATAAACAATAAGTATAAAACAATAAAATGTATTATTGTTCATAAAAACTAAATTGAAAACATTTTGGTAATATAACTTGGAAAAAAATAAAAGAATTTAAATAAAATACATTTCCATTATTTCATAACAAGTAAAAATAAGAAAAAATTATTTACGTTTTGTTTTTTGATATATAACAAACCATGAAACCTTACAACCTGTCTGCTTTAAACATGACACTACAATACAAAAAAAAACATTTTTGTTACACTGAATAAAATAAAGCTTAAATTAAATATAATAACAAAAAATATAAAATAATAATATAATATATAAATGTATATATAAAATATAAAAAATTAAATAAAAAAAATTAAATAAAATAAAAAAAAATGACATTAGTTTTTCTCCTGCTAGGTGCCAAACCAGCATTTCTTATTTTTATTTTAAAAAAAATTAAACGACAATAACTAAAACTACAACCAAAATAAAAATTCATAAAAACTACACAGACAGACATGCTAAAAAAAAAACTAAGCAAAAATAAATAAAATATATAAAAAAAGCCTTATTCACAATATTATAAAAAATGATAATAGATAATATATATATATATATAATAAATTCTAATAAATGTATAAAAATTATAAATTTCATAAATTACAAATTAATTACCTAAAAATTAAACTAAATAAATTATTTCAGTCAAAACATGAAACAGGATACTATATTACTACTACTACTACTAATAATAAAATAAACCAGAAAATTGAAAAACTATCAGGAAAAAAAACAACAAAACAAAACAAACAAAAAAAATTAACAAAAAGTAATTAGTTTAAATTTAGGGTCATTATAATTAACTAAAGCAAAACCAAAAAAAAAAAAAACATTTTTGTTACATGACAATTAAACTTAAATGTATATATGAGGATAATTGTATATAGAAAATATAACATTAAAAAATGTAAAATAAATAATTAAAAAATGACATTTTTCCCCAGCTAGATGCCAAGACAGCATTTCTCATTTTTATTTAAATGAACGATATACTACAATAACTAAAACTACAACCTAAATAAAAATGTATAAAAACTACACAGACAGATTTTATAATAAAATTAAAAATCACATAAATTACAAATTAATTATATAGGTTGCCAGTGTGCTTGTTTTGATTAACTGATGGTCTGTATGACAATGTTTTAATGCATTATAATGTTTTAAATTGTATTTTTATTGGTTTTCATTTTTATGCCTTTATTGTGATCATTCTTTACCTTATTTATTTATGGATTTGTATGACTTCTGAGGCTTTATGTACGTTTGCAGCATCTTGAAGTGGAAGTAAAAAATCCTTTGGGTGCAATAAAGTAGACAGCCATTCAAACCCTTAAAAGCACACAAATATTACATAGTGGACCATCAGAGAGTGTGTGTGTTTGTTTGCAACAGTACAGATTCAAGAGTTTGATTACGATTAAAAATTTAAGGCGCTGCTCTATGAAAACCACTGAAGGCAGTGCATTGCAAAATAAAAGACATGTTTTACACAAATCTCAACATGAAAATTTCATTACGTCCTCCAATCAGTCAGCAAGATTGGATCTGAACGGAGACAAATTAAAAACAACTTTCTGCACATTTGGCAGATTTCATGAGCTGCAGCGATACGTCTGACCAAATACATTAGTCAGAATGATCTGGTTCTGCTACGTGTGAGGAATATCAGATGATGTAATTCTCAAACACTTCATTATAAGTGGATTATCATTTTAGAGTTAATTAGCTGCTGTTTTGAATAGGAACTGAAGAATTATTGTAATCCTATAAGCATGATAAAGACATATGCCGGGTGAGGAAGATTATATTAGACGCATCTAATGATCAAAAACACTGACTCCGTGCGTTCACATACATATTAAACAGTCTCTCTCTAATTCTACACACTCAGCAGAACTGGCCGTGTTGTAACACTGCGGCCAATCAGAGCGCTCAGCCTCTGCTGGAGAACAGATGCATGCTGGGAATGCAGAGAGCAGAATTAGAGGAGGTGCATTTACATTTATGCATTTAGAGGAAGCTTTTATCCAATGCAACTTTTAGGTAACATTTTGTTACTTCATACAAAATGTGATAACCTGCAATTGCTAACCTCAAGAGCTATTTCTGCCTGATTTAACACACAATATGAGTTTTGTTCATATTCACTGATTCAGTGATGTTAATCATAACCTTGTCTCCTTGTAAATCATATCTGATTTTACATCTCACAATTCTGACAGGTTTTTCCTCACAATTCAGAGAAAAAAAAAGCAGAATTTTGTGATGGAACCTTGCAAATTTCCAGAACAAAAGTCAGAATAGTTAGATTTAAGAATTTTTATTTTTTTATTCCATGGAAAAATTAAAAATGAAAATACAAAATAAATTAAAATTACAAGACATAAACTTAGAATAGTGATAAAAATCAGAAGTCAGTTTATATCTTGCAATTTCGCTTTTTTTTCTTAGAACTGCAAGGAAAGTCAAAATTGTGAGTTTATATATTGCCATTTTCACTTCTTTTCTAAAAACTGCAAGAAAAGTCAGATTTGTGATATTATATAAATTCGCAATTACCTTTTTTCCATGCCGAAAACTATAATATAATATAATATAATATATAATATTTTTGACTTGTGTAAAATCAGTTTATTTAGATGTTACCTATTTGATTTCATTTAAACAATCATATTATCACAATGCATTTAATCAAATCTGAATTTGCATTATATAAAGTTTATTAGTTTATATTAAAACTGTGTATTGCAAATGCATGGACATTTTAAATGCAATTCAAAAACATACAATTCAAATACAGGCCTAGATATGTTTTTGAATTAATCAAAAATAGTTTTGAGTGAATCTACTATTTGAATCTACTATTTTATATAAATACATAAACCTGGTTATTGTGTAATTGAAACACATTTAGTTTATTAGCACTATTACAGAAATCAGACCTGTTTCATTTATGTTCGACTGACAAGTATGCATTACATTAAAGGAGAAGTTCACTTCCAGAACAACAATTTACAAATAATTTACTCACCCCCTTGTCATCCAAGATGTTCATGTCCTTCTGTCTTCAGTCCTAAAGAAATTATGGTTTTTGAGGAAAACATTTCAGGATTTTTCTCCATATAACGGACTTCAATTATATTGTGCCCTCGATTTTGAACTTCCAAAATGTAGTTTAAATGCAGCTTCAAAGGCTCTAAACAGTCGCAGCCGAGGAAGAAGTGTTTTATCTAGCGAAACGATCTGTCATTTTTTCGAAAAATAAACATTTGTATACATTTTAAGCACAAAAGCTCGTGTAGCACAGGCTCTGGGATGCATGTCAATGATGCTACGAATTAATAATGGGTCGTTCTTGAACGATTCGTTCATTTTGAACAAATCTTTAATGTGACTCGTGAAGAACGAGTCGTCTCAGGGAGTGATTTGTTCAGTCGCGCATGCGCAACATCCTGTTAGGTTCTGTACTGGAATTAGTTCACCTGTTTCGAGTCAGGTTTTGAGTCGTTCGTTCATCTTATGGGGCTTTCACGTGCGATTCGAACCCGAAAACTTGTCAGATAAGAGGTGAGGTGAGCTAATCATAGACTAAAGACCCAGGTAAACAATGAATGAATCTTTTCTGTTTCTTATAGCATTATAGTTTTGTCTTGTTTGTTGTGTGATCAACGTTTGTGTAAGCAGTAGATGTGTTAGGGAAGTAACATGTAACATTTTAATTATATTTTGCTAAAATGAACGAAATGACTCAAAAAAAGATTCGTTCATTTTGCTGAACGAGACTCAAAGGTCCGAGTCAGTAAAATGATCCGAACTTCCCATCACTACTACGAATCACGTCTAAGTTCATCGTCTGTGTAAGTTACTGAGTATGCCGAAAAACTCCATCTTATTTTCTCCTACAACTTGAGAGGAGGACATTGTTGTACCTTTTTGTTTGTAAACAGTGTTTACAAACTTACTTGCACTTTCTTAGTCTTTGCACATTCGCTTTGTAAACACTGGGTCTGTAGTTCCACCTAAGTTCCGTGTGACCTTTCGACATGATTCAATAGTATATAGCGTCATGGACGTGCATCCCAGAGCCTGTGCTACACAAGCTTTTGTGCTTAAAAAGTATACAATTTTTTTTTTTTCAGAAAAAAAATGGCAGATTGTTTCGCTAGGTAAGACCCTTCTTCCTCGGCTGGGATCGTTTAGAGCCCTTGAAGCTGCATTTAAACTACATTTTGGAAGTTTAAACTTGGGCCACCATATCAGTCCATTATATGGAGAAAATTCCTGAAAAGTTTTCCTCAAAAACCATAATTTCTTTATGACTGAAGTCAGAAAGACATGAACATCTTGGATGACAAGAGGGTGAGTAAATTGTTTGTGAACTGTTGTTCCGGAAGTGGACTTCTCCTTTAAATTTAAACCATTTTATCCAAATTCACTGACATGCAATATGCAGTTCAGATATATAAATCCAAAATATTTCTGGAGTGAATCTACTGTCTGAGCTGCAGGAATATGCAGGTGCATCAGTCTGAGGCAGTGAATCTGTTGTGACAATAGAGCTGGAGCAGAAAATCGGGGCATTTGCTGGATGGGGCAACAGCATAAAAGATGGCTATGGGCATCAGAGGAGGAGACTGGGGCAATGGCGGTGGGGCAGCAGGACAGAGCGGGGCATTAGATGGATGAGGCGGTCACTCTGGCACTGGATGGACAGAGGGATAGAGGGCCAGTAGAGGGATGCTTGGAGGGCCGGTTGGAGGCAGAGAGGAAGACAGCAGATGGTCAGGATTACTCTGGACTAAAATACTCCCATGATTCTCTGAGGGAGAGCCGTCCAGAGAAACTCCATCTGTTAGAAATACCCATACAAGAGAGAGAGAGAGCGAGCGAGCGAGAGACATCCTGAGCCTCTGCTAATACTCTCTCTCTCTTTCTGTTTCTCTCTGAAATGAGCTTCTGTCCGTGCACAGACTCGGTCAGTTCAGCATCAGACGGCAAACAGCCGGCAACACTGACAAACGCATACTACATGTGAGATTACACGTGTTCTTCGGAGGACAGAGCAAATACAAGAAAGAGACACAGCAAAACTGTGTCTGTACTATTTATGATCTTTAGACTATAATTGTTTAGTGTCTAAACACTGAAGACGTGTTTGTGTGCGAGTTTGCATACTTCTAAAATAAGCGTTCGCACTAACAAGCTGTAAAATGATAGTAATTACGCCTGATAACCACATGTAGTGTCTAAACAAACCTGCCCTTAACTCATCAGCGGAGGCGGCTTTAAATGCACACGCTAACCTGAAAAGGATGATATTGTTCAAAGGTTGCTTTTTTATACCTCAGGAGACTTCATTGCGTTTCTTAAGTTGTTTAACAGATTAAAAAGACAAAAATGAGTCGGTAGTTGGCATACAGTCAGACTGTAAGAGATTTAAAATGAATGTGGATCTGGTCAGAGCGTTTGCTTTGGGAAAAACCTAATGAGAAATTTTCAGTTTGGTATAAGTAATAAGGTTACTTGATTTTGTCATTTTCAAATATATAGCTTTTATTTTTATTTCAGTTTTAGTAATTTTAGTACTACTACATGGCAAGACAACATCTGTAATTTTTTAAATAGTGTTTTTTACGTGTAAGTTAAGTTTAGGTTTTTTATTTAATATTTATATTTTATTTTATTTCTGCATTTGAGTTCACAGTTATTTTATTTTTTACATTTTTTTCCATTGAATATTTTAATTTAAATTTATTTCAATGTTATTTTATTTTTTTAAGCATAAGTTGTAAAGTTTAGGTTTTTCATTTAATATTTAGTTCGTTATTTTTTTTAATTATTGTTTTTTTCATTTAATATTAATATTTTATTTTATTTCAAAGTTATTTCATTTTTTTTAAGGCTAAGTTTTAAGTTAAGGTTTTTCATTTATAACATTTATATTTAATTTTATTTCAGTATATTATTTTAAAGTTATTTTATTTTTTTGTTTAGTTTTTTTCATTTAAATATTTACATTTTATTTGATTTCAAAGTTAATTTTTAAGTGTCAGTTTTTAAGTTTAGGTTTTCATTTAAATTTTATATTTTATTTTATTTCAGTGTTTTATTTCAAAGTTATTTTTTTAAGTTTAGGTTTTTCATTTATTATTTTTATTTTATTTCAGTACTTTATTTCAAAGTTATTTTTTTAAGTTTAGGTTTTAATTTAATATTTACAATTATTTTATTCAGTACTTTATTTCACTTTTTTAAAGTTTTTCATTTTACATTCATATTCATTTATTTCAATGTTTAATTTCAATATTATTTTACTCTTTTTTCTAATAGTTTTAGTTTTAGTTTTAACTTTAACAATAACAATACTACTGCTATTCTTTTCACAAGAAATAAATAACTATGAGACTTCAGCAAATTCTCCATTTAATCTCATTGCTGCTTTGAAAAAAACAACTGAGCTAGACAATATATCTAAACAGCCCAACATATCCACACAGTCTGTAGCCTGAGCCGGCCTCTCTCATCAACACAAGCCAAATATTGATTGATTTGTCCACGCACTTCATTGCACAGCTAATTAAAACTTTCCCAACCACCCTAGTTCATAATGTAATTATCAGCCAATGATCTGAGCATCTCTTTCCACGCGTCTAACTCAGTTCTCCAGCATCTGTGGACGTGGAGCGATTCGAGCATCCAGATCGAGCCTCTCGATTGTGCTATTGAGTGGTTCCTGTCAGCTGTCCATAGAATAACCAGCGCTGTGAGCAACACAATCAGCCGTTATTGATCAGGTCTGGTTTAGTACAGTCAAGTTAATTAGCACTGTGTTCATCTCAAATAACCCAAAAGAATATTCTGCAGTCTCTGAGTCTAACACTTTGCGTTGGTAATAGATTCGTTCTTCACAGGACTCTGGAGTATTGCGGCTTGGAAAATGAATTAAAACATTTGTTGTGGTTCCATCAAACTATAAAAGATGCAGTCCCTCTGAAACCAACTAAAACTGTCCTTTTACTGCACTGCGCTTTCTTATTTTAACAGATAGAAACTCTGAAACTGTTTAAAGTGACTCCATTATATTCTCCAGCACATACGGTTTTCTGTGTCAGAGTACATTATCACGATCAAGCCAAAAGAAAAAAATACTTATTGCATTTGATGCAATGATTCTGAGCAAGTCAAACTTGATAAAAAGGATTTGTTTTGATTTTATGTTCACCTTAATGTACCTAGAGATACCAACAGAGTAAAAAAAAAATTACAGAACTTTAATCAAACATGTGTTATCGTTCTATCGAGGGCAAAATATATTGTGATAATTATTGTTAGTGTTTTATCTGCCAGTTCTAGTAGAGAAATTAAAAGCATGATATGAGGAGCTGAAATGTTTTTCTTTCTGTCTGTCAGGTTTCTTAATAACCACACAACCCTGAACGCTGCATTACTGGTTCTGAATGTACCTTAAACTGCAATAAAGCACCCTGCGGCTGCAATTATGGATGGTTTTAATATATGCTTCAGTATTTTTCGCTCATGCGGCTACTTAATGAGAGGGTGAAACACGTCCAGCAGTATCCTGACGCCATCAGCTCCTCTCTGCTTGTTTATCATGTGTAATTCGGCAGCAGGAGCCCAGCGCACATCGCATGTGCTGGCGAAGACATAAAACCTCATCTGTTCATGATAATGAGGACTGTAAGGGTGGGAGATATTACCTAAATGTTAAAGGAAGGTATAATCTGAATGATGATTATTCAAAAATTTTAGCACACATTTTCACATGAAGAAATACTTTTTCAGTATTTCTACTTCAAAATTTATGTTACTAAAATATGTTACTTGCCATTTATATATATATATATATATATATATATACACATATACACACACATCTACATCATGTATATAATTTTTTTAAATAATATTTTATATTGCATTTTATTTGTCTTGTTATTTGATTTGTATTCAAATAAAATAAAAATGTAGTTGATTGATACTGTTTCCATTTCTGCAGTGTAAAATAAAATAAATTAATAAAATAAAAATTATACAAGACAAATAAAAAAACCTTAAAAAATAAAATCATTAAAATAAAAAATAATTCTCACTTCACTGTATTTTTAATTTTTTAATATTGTGTTTTTTTTATTGCATTTGTATAATTTTTATTTCATTTTACTTTTATTTGTATTCAAATGAAACAAGTTATAAGTACAATTATATTTACTTTTTTTCTTCAATAAAACAAATAATTTACAATATTTTTTTCAGATAATCTAGTGAATGAAATACTTAAATAGTGAATATATATATATATATATATTTCGTATGGAATTTCTTTATGTGTAAATATCTATTTTTCAATAAAACAAATAATTTACTATTGTTTTTACAAATGTACTGAATGTAGTTTAATTCACTACATGATAATGTAGTGAATGAAATACTTTAAAAATAGTGAATAATTTCTTTTCACGTTTTATAAATATATAAATATATATAAAACAATTTAATATTTGTTTACATTTTCATGTGGAATTTTTCATGTGTAAATATCGATTCTTGAATAAAACAAATAATTTACAATATTTTTTTCCGATAATCCAGTGAATGAAATACTTTAAAACTAGTGAATAATTAATTTTTTTAATACACATATTTTATATATTTTTATGTATATATTTATGTGTGTATGTGTGTATATTTATACATTTTTTTTTTTTTTATATGGAATTAATTTATACGTGTAAATAACTTTTTCGTTAACCCAGTGAATCAAATAATTTACGAATATGAATATTTTATTTTTAAATTTGGAATTTAAATGGCACAAACAAAAAAAAATCTGATTACTAATGCCAAATGAGTATGTGAGACAAGTGCAGAAACACAATTAAATTGAACATTTTCAAAACATTAAAACTAATATAAACCGATACAGTAGTTTAGACTCTACATTTTGACTAGATAAGCCACATTCAATTCTCAAAGCTATGATGTGCATCAGTTTTTTAAAAGTTCCAATGTTGCTTAGCAACAATAAACAACCATCCATCCCTCCCAGTAAACAACACAACTCCATCTGTCTACACAAGAAATAAACAAATTCTACAGTACAAATCTAGTACAAAAATACCTTTTTTCCTCACCAGAGAGAGAGAAAGTGACAGAACAATGAACCTTTAGTCTATATGAAACAAACTGAATTCCTCCGAAAATGACCGTATATTTAAAAGAGATGCTTTTAAGGCATTTGCTGTCAGGGCTGACAGACATGCAGAAGGGCTGTAAATTGCACTTCGGTGGGCTTTAAAATGCAGGAGTGAACGCCTAAGAACACTTGTAGAAAGCCTCAATCTGATGGTAATGGTACCTGCCCTGCGACTCTGGATGTGTTTTCGACGTACGACTACAATCATTTCATCAGACATCAAGCTGGGAGAAAAAAGAAAGCTCTGTTCATAAACTACCAAGCTGTCTACATACTCTGCCCTCATCAGTGTACATCCGATTCATTATTTTAAGATACTTCATTTGATAGAATATAGAACCCTTCAAAAAATTGTATACTTATAATATACTTAGCATTAATACCTAGATCTGTTTAAAAGTAGTAAAATGTAAAATGTGTTTTCAGGTTACCTAAAATTGTGCTTACTTTATTTTATTACCAATCAAAAAATGTGTGGAACAGAGCAGCATGGTGCATTTATCCTCTGACTTCACAATTTCACAGTTTTATTAATGAAGCTTGATAAATGTTGATAAATGCTATGGTTCTACAAATAAAAATAAAATAAAATAAAATAAAATAATCATAAGAAAAATAAAATAAATGTTACTTATTCTTAAATATTTTTTACTTTTACTAACATTTTATTTTTTGTTATTTTTTTATTTGTAAAATATTTTATATTTTATTTGTACAGTATTTAATATTTAAGGTAATTACTTGTTTATGTTGTATTCAATTAAAATAAAAAAAAATCAAATCAAAAATTTCACTTATTTTTAAATATTTTTTACTTCATTTTATCTTTTGTTATTTTATTTTATTTGTATAATATTTTATATTTTATTTCTACAATAGTTAATATTTAATGTATTTGTTTGTTTATGTTGTATTCAATTAAAATAAAAATTAGTTGATAGATGCTGTTTCTATTTTTGTTATTTTTTGTTATTTTAAGACAAATATTAAAAGAAAAACAAGAAATATTAAAAGAAAAATATAATTATAAAAATATAATAAAATAATTTTCACTTATTTTTTAATATCTTTTACTTTTATTTTATTTGTATAATATTTTAGATTTTATTTATACAATATTTAATATTTAATGTAATTGTTTGTTGTATTCAATTAAAATGAAAATTAGTTGATAGATGCTGTTTCTACTGTTATTTTTTGTTATTTTGTTTGTTAAGACAAATATTAAAAGAAAAATATAATTATAAAAAATAAAATAAAATAATTTTCACTTATTTTTTAAAATATCTTTTACTTTTATTTTATTTGTATAATATTTTAGATTTTATTTATACAATATTTAATATTTTGTGTAATATTTTGTTTCTATTTTTGTTGTGCAAAAATAAAATTTAATAAACATTAATTTAATTTAAAAAAAATTTAAAAAATAAAATAAATAATAAATAAAATAAATAAATAAAATAAAACTCATTCTGTTTTACTTTTCATTATTCTATTTATTTGTATAATATTTTATATTTTATTTTATTTGCATTCAAATAAAGTAATGCTTTTATTTGAAATTTACTGATTTTATTTTTTATTCTATCATTTGTATTTAAATAAAATAAAAACTGCATAGAACTGCATAGGTATTTTTTGACTAATTGGATTTAGTCTTAAAAGAACAATCAAACACTGTCATACTAAAATTATAAATAAATTGTAAAAAAAAAAAACATTAAAAACATAAATCCAAACTATGAATTATGTCTCAGGTGCTTGATGTGAGCAGTATCTGTGTGATGCCTGGAGTTTCTCTGCCTATGGAAGAACTCAAAATCCAGTCTTTTCATTTGGGATGCTGCCTTTGTAGGCAGAGCCCTATGTAGACAGTAGGGTTTGGATCAGAGCTGAATACTGTCAGGATCTCAGGCTGGCGAAAACACTCGCTTCTTGGCAGCGGACGAGGTGGGAACAACCCATGAGCCGCTTCTCTCTTTCTGTCACTCTGTCTTTTTATGTGCATACTGTCATTTTCAATCATCTGAACCGCCTCCAATTTGTTTGTGTCTTTTTTTAAACGCTGCTAATCGTGAGGGTTTTTTTTCTCCTCGCGTCTCACTTTGCTGCTGTAACTACAGTGCGTTTGACCGTCTGCTCTGGTGCTAAAGTTAATTTCAGCCGCTGATTCACTTTAGCGAGAATTCCAGCCCATTACCGTGGCAAACAATGGCTGCTAACAGCGCGCGGCTCCAAAAGAACGTCTGTTTCCATGACTACGGCTGCACACCCGTGTGCTCTGAACATGCCATACACTGATGGAGCACAAATCAGTAGGTGCTGACTTCACTGTGACACCGGCTCCGGCTTTGATCTCAAAGAGAAATCATGAATTAGATCTCCTTGACATCACTGCTGTTTCTCACAGACTGAACTAAAACACTCCCGCTGAATACAAGCACAATGCAACACTCTCACACTGCACCACACATACTGTAAACTGACAACTAGTTTTTAAAATAGTAGGTGCAACAGTATGCAAAGAGAAAACTTTCAAAAAGTAGTAGAATGTAAAAGAATTTTCAAGTGACTTTTGTGTGGAAAGATTCACCGTTTTATCAATGAAGCTGCAAATGCAACGCACCTTTAGTTGACATATACTGTGTTTCTGTTTCAGCTGTGTAAAAATAAAATAAATTAATAAAATGTAATTATACATGACAAAAAGATAAAAAATTATACAAGACAAAAAATAAATACATTTTACAAGACAAATAAAAAAATTTAAATAAAATAAAACTATACAAAACAGATAAATATTTAACAATAAAATAATAAAAGACAAATAAAAATAACATAAAATATAAATTTTAATAGTTTTAAATAAAAAGCAAATAAACAAAAGATCGATTACACAAATAAAATGACAAAAATAAAATAAAGTAAAATAAAACACCTTTAGCTGACAGATCCCTGCCTCCTTTTCTGCTATAAAATAAAATAAAATAAAATAAAATAAAATAAAAAATTTAATTAAATAACAAAAAATTAAATTAAATTAAATGCTCACTTCACTGGCTTTGTGTCTATATTAGCTATATTCAATTTCTTTGTAGCTCTGGGTCAATCGAATCAAAAGGGTCACATTGCAGATTTGACTAAATCAACAAGATAAACTAGTAATTAAAAAAAAAAAAAAAAAAAGTATTTTTATGGAAATAGACAGAATTGTTTTAATCATATTTTTGACAGAGGCCCTGTTTCCATTTTTGGCCCTGTTTCCAATTTTGTGTAAAAATAAAATAAAATAAAATAAAATGTAATTAAATTTAAAAAAATAATAATAAAACAAAATAAAATAAAATAAAATAAAAAGGTGTAACAATTTTTGTTTGGCTGAAGTCTTATTCTTCTCATATGTTTATCCTAAGAAAAAGATGGTGAACGCCGCTTGTCTACTGGAGGAATGTTACACCGCTAACCGTTTACCATGAGAGCCACGTTACTGTTAAACCGGTGGATGGGAAACAGATCAATACCTGTTCTCTAAGCAGCTGTGGTTCTATGGTTCACTGCCTCAAATCAAACCTCAATTTATTTTTTTACGGGTGGGCCATGGGACAGATCAGCCTGCCAATCATTTAAAATGTGTGGAACTGATATGTGCATTTATCCTTGGGCTTCACAGATTCACACCTTAAGCTGACAGAGGCTGTGTTTCTACTTTTGCTGTGTGAAAATAAAATAAACTAAAATAAAGAATAAATTACAAATAAAAAAACATACAAATAAAATAATTATATTGAAAACTAAAATAAATAAATAAATAAATAAATCAAGAAAAAAACATAAATAGGTCTGTTTTAAAACATTATACAAACAATAAAAAAAAAATAAAAAAAATATCTGAAATAAATAGCATACAAAAAAATAATTTAAAAATAAAATAAAAATAATTAAAAATAAAATAAAAAATGTTCTTGCTTTATTGTTCTTTTTTTTTCATCTTGGCAGTGTTCAGCGTCTCTGTATTTTTGGGCCGATCAGCTTTAGTCTGAAAAGAACAAATCAAAGGTTGCTGAAGTGTCACATCCATCAGTCCTACAGCCGTTTCGGAGCAAACACTGCACCTTCAATCACGATAAATGACCACGCTGTCTGACATCTTAAACCATCCGGTGTATGAGACTGAGACTCAACCTGCACTGTGCGCTATTGATTTCTTTGTGCTTAATGTCATGATGTGATGAATGGACATGAAACGTTACACAAACAGAGACGATTTAGACACACTTCACCAATCAACAGCGATGAGACTGTAATGCAACGCTTTTATCTCTCTGTCTCTGTCACGTATTTCAGCAAAAGATTTACTCTTTTTGCACCACCTTAAAGTTTAAAACCATAATTTTTTAAATCTCCTATTAATTTCTTAAAGTGTAAAACTTTTTAATAAGGTACAAATTACAGAGCGCACCTTTAAGCAAGTATTCCCCTATGAATATTGATTTTTTTAATCTCCTGAGACTTAACCTAGATTAAACCACAAAGATCATTAATCATTCAACGTACCTTTCAGAACGGCTCATGCAAGCTTAATTTAGACATACGTGAACTATATGCACATTAATTTCAATGACAGTCAGATGGAAAGTAAAACAGCGAGAGGAAGAGCGTGTGTGTGTTTTAAAGAGAAACCAACATATAGATGAATCTAGAGCTGTTTCTGTGTTAACCCATTTTCATTTTCTGTCATCAAAAAACATTATGAGTCCAATTTAAAACCTTTGTAATGCAATGTCTACTACGGCTTTTGTATATATGCTAGAGATGAGATGAGGTTGCGATTCAACATGCATTAAATGCATGGAAACTGACTGATCCTGAAAGGATAAAAGGATGAATAACACAGCAGATTTTCCAAATATTATATATATTATACAAATATATTACACATATACAAAAATATTATACACATGATTTTTTTAAATAAATATCATACAAATAAAATAAAATAGAATATTTTAAAATAAATAAAAAAATATGAAAAAATAACATTAAAAAATAATATATATATAATACAAATAAAAAATAAAATAAAATAAATAAAAAAAATAAAATAAAAAATATGAAGTATGAGTAAATAAAATAACACATAAACTAAACGAAACTAAACTAAAATAAAGAAAACCTGAACACACGTGTGCCTGTGTTATTATGAATAATATAGCAATAATATATAATATTATAAATATTATACAAATAAAACATAAAACATAAATACAATAAAAATAAATATTATACAAAAAAATATATATATTTTTTTTAAATAAAAAAATAACAAACAAAAAAAATAATAATGAAATAAAATAAACTGACTGTTCTTAAAAACCGCTCCTGAACATACGTGTGGCTGTGTATGGATGAATAATACAGCAAATTTTCCAAATATTATATATATTATATATATACAAATAAATTAAAAATAGACACTAAGGGTGAAAATATTATACACATAAAATAGCATTAAAAATAAATATTATATTAATAAAAGAAAAAAGAAAAATTTTAAAAATAAAATAAAATAATGAAATAAAATAAACGGACTGTTCTTGAAACTATTCCTGAACATATGTGTGCCTGTGTAGGGATGAACACTACAGCAAATTTTCCAAATATTATAATTATTATACAAAAAATACAAATAAATAAAAATCGAAACTAACTAAAAATAAAAAATATTATACACATAAAATAACATTATGAAATATATATATATATAAAATAAAATTAAACATAAAAATAAAATAAAATAGAAATTAATAAAAAAAAATTATAAATATACAAATAAAATAAAATAAAATATATTGAGTGCACGCACAGCAAACGCTGCAAACTGACTGTATGTGAAAAACGCATGCGTGCCCGTGTAAGGATAAATAATACAGCAGGTTTTCCATTGCAGGATGAGTTGATGCCGGAGGGTCCAGAGGTTAGTGGATACGCTGAGGTAGGAATTTACACGTGTAATCCGTGTGCTGTTTTGAAGTCTTGCGTGGATTACGTGAATAAACGCCGCATGCTGCTCTTACGGATTACGAGTCGCTGGAAGCCTTTACTCATACAGGAAGTAAACAGCCATAACAATCCCTCCCACTACAGTAAACTTTACTATACTGTATTATTTACCAGCGAGTATGTTTTCTCCTCTGTGTTCAAACATCCTGTTCACTCTGCTCTGGACTCATTCAGCAGCAGCAACACTGAACTAAAACACTGTGTGTCCAATCTATCTATCATCTATCCATACATTAAATGATGAAATATTTTATTTATCTTATATAAAACATTTTAAGATGTAATTTTTCATGTTTGTGTAAGCTGTTCTACCATGTATGAGAGCTGTGTGCATTTGAAGTCCTCAGGGCCAAGCTGACTGACTATTCAGGCCTCATGGTCTACGTGACTGCGCTTATGAATAGAGAATACAGAAGGGAGTACAGGAGATGAGAGATGCTACAGGATGAGATAGTACAGGAATAGATAATGGGTGTAAAACTCATTAAAATCCTGACAGCTCCTTAAAGTCCTCAAATGTTTTTGCCTCTGCAACCTTGGGCACCAGAACAGTGGTAGATAAGAGAAGTTAACTTTTAAAAAAGGACTAGCAGGTGGTTTTTAACAATGAAAGCAAGTGTTATGAAAACTAACTAACAAAAAGTAGAAAGAATGATGTATGAAAGAATGGTCTGTACCGTCACTGGACTGATAATGAAATTGTACAAAGATGCAGGTCTGGACAGAGACACAATCAGATGTTCTGTAGGCGTCTCAGCTTTGTCTTCTTGCAATGAAGTCTAATACTGACCTCTGGAACTCAGGAGCTACAAACCCATCCATCCATTAATGGTTCCTTCCATTCATACATCCATCTATCCATCCACCCACCAATCCATCCATCCATCTACTATCTATCCATTCACCCATCCATTTATCCTTCCATCCATCCATCATCTATCCTTCCTTCCATCCATCCATCTATCCATCCATCCACCTACCATCTATCCATCATTCTGTCATCTATCCATCCACCCATCCATTTATCCTTCCTTCCATCCATCCATCTATCTATCCATCCATCTATCCATCATTCTATCATCTATCCATCCACCCATCCATTTATCCTTCCTTCCTTCCATCCATCCATCCACCCACCCATCCATTTATCTTTCCTTCCATCCATCCATCTATCTATCCATCCATCATCCATCTATCCAACATTCTACCATCTATCCATCCATCCATCCATCCTTCTATCATCTATCCATCCACCCATCCATTTATCATTTCTTCCATCCATCCATTATCCATCCATTCATCCATCTATCCTTCTATCATCTATCCTTCTATCATCCATCTATCCATCCATCCATCATCTATCTATTCTTTCTTCCTTCATCTATCTATCTATCTATCCATCCATAATCTATATATTCTTCCTTCCTTCATCTATCTATCATCCATCTATCCATCATTCTATCATCTATCCATCCATTCATCATCTATCTATTCTTCCTTCCTTCCTTCATCTATCTATCTATCTATCCTTCCATCCATCATCTATCTATCCTTCATTCCACCCATCCATCCATCTATAACCACCTATCATTCATTCTATCATTTATCCATCCATCATCCATCTATCCTTCCTTCCATCCATCTATCTATCCATCCACCTACCATCTATCCATCCATCCATCATCTTTCTAGCCTTCCTTGCATTCATACATCCATCTAGGTATCTATCCATCCATCCACCTACCATCTATCCATCATTCCACCATTCATCCACATTTAACCATTTTTCTTTTTTTTTCTTAATTTTTTTTTGGCATTTTGCCTTTATTACGGACAGGACAGATCAGAAAAGACAGGAAGTGAAGCGGGAGAGAGATATGGGGCAGGATCGGGAAAGGTCCTCGAGTCGGGACTCGAACACAGGACGCCCGGAGCACAACAGCGCCACATGTCGGCGCGCTGCCCACAAGGCTATCCGCGCCGACCACATCTATCCATTTTTCATCTATCTATCCATCTATCTATCCATCATTCTACCATTTATCAATCATTCTACCATTTATCCATTCATCTATCTGAACCTAAAAGCTGAATTTAAAATGCAGATATGAAGCAAACATGTACTCTCTCTCAGTCTCTTTCAGTGACGCATGGGGTTTTTGACACTTTAGTGTAAATCAGCCTGTGGCACCTCATCAATTACACCTTTTAATTGGTCCCTGTGAAATCCGTCTGCCTGCGGTCGCTACCCACTGATGGGCTTTAAATCAATACCGAGACAGTCAAACATCATCAGGCTCGTGTCCTCGGTCAGAGCGATCTCCTGCAGGATCCGAGCGAACAACAGCTTCATGACCATTGATGTTTGTCATTGATCCTCGTCGCTTTGTGTGATCACGTATCTGATACAGTATTTGTGTCACTGATTGAAATCAGCCCTCCTGGCGGCTCTCCAGCAGGTCAATAGTGTGAATCCAAGCGCTCTGGAAATCGCTGGCTGTGTATATTGTGCATGATGTAAGTATTTTGCTCCGAAACTGGCAGTGTTTTCTTGTAAGCATCTGTGCTTCTGTTCTCAACAATGCCAGTATGAATCTCCATCTGTGAACTGAACATATTTCAGGCCTATAGGCATTGTATGCTCGCTTATCATTAAATAAACCAACAGTCAAACTTTACACAGTAATATTTAACGTCTCAATTAGCTCTCCCAGACAGCAATGAGATCAAATGGAAAATATCCTACTTCTCAGATCTTTCTCCTGAGAAAAACACCCAAGTAATCTCCTCTAGATTTTCATAAGACATCTCAACAATGTCTCAAACTCTCAGACTTCATACCAAATTCTCAATAAGAATGGAAACATTTCTCTGAAATTATCTGAGCTGCAATTCACATTAACATTCAATATATTTTAGGGAAGACGTGAGACAAAGCTGATAATTTAAAGAAACATATCTGGGAAGTCAGCTGAGATATTAAAAAAAGCAACCTCTGAGCAACGATAATGTCACAAAAACTCTCATTTTCTCTAAATTTTCAGAAGACGTCTCAACAATGTCTCAAACTGTGCTCCAAAGCTATTACGTCTCAATAGACAAAATTGATACTTCAAGAAAGCATATCTGGAAAGTCTTTCAAGATATAAATGAGCATTCATATGACTCATTGTGACTAATTGCAAACTTTACCAACACAAAATAATCTTTAAACATCTCAATTAATTCCTACACACCGGAGAACCCTCTAGATTTTCAGAAGACATCTCAACAATGTCTCAAACTGTGCTCCAAAGCTATCAAATGTCTGAGATCTCAATATAAACTCAGTCATTTCTCAAAAAAAACATAAGACAAAGCTACTACAGGTAAGTATATCTGGGAAGTAATATGAGATATGAAAGAGCAACCTCTGAGCAATAAAAACCTTCCTCTGGGCATTGCATGGTCAGTGATTCGTCACTAAACAAGCCAAATTTAAAAGCACATGACAAACGGAGCCTAAGGGCAACGGCCTGAGCGTCACGAAGAGTTTTAGCGCAGTAGCGTGTATCGGAGGCCCCTCCTGCATGAAGACCGCTCAAACAGGGAGCCCGTTGTTTCAGGGAAACTCTTCTGCAGTGATGCATTCACATGCTAATAAACTGGAACAAAGCACACAAGCCGTGTCTGGCTCCAGAGCCTTCACTAGGACGACCATCGCTAGGAAACCAGCTCTAGAACAGAATGCCTGGCATGGTTGAGGGTACGAGGAGAATGCCACAGGATTTACAGCGGCCAGTTTCGGGACGACATTAAGTGATAAGCCACTTGAGGCTGTGTACCATGGTAAAATAACTGTAATAGTTGCTAACTGCTTTCATAAACGCATCTAAAAAGTAAATATGTGATAAAATGGACAATTCAAGCTTGAAGAAAACAACTTTTCACCACATCAGCTGATGCTCGTCTAATGTAAGCGCACCTGAGACCAAATCAGTGATGTGAGAAACGCTGGAATGGACAGAGACAGAGAAACGGACAGGAAACAGCAGGAAATAGGATGAGCTACGTTACATCACTTCCTGTAGCCCGTATACGCACTTTCAAAAACTTGCTGGTTTTTTAATGCAACACGATTTAATGTGATCACTTTAACATTTAATGCAAAAGCAGTGAATAAATATTAAATGAAAATGAACTTAATTCAGATAAAATTGAACATTCTAAGAAAAAGCAAACCGGATAAAGTGAAATAATGAATAATGAATCAACTCAACTGTAAAAAAGAGATTAAGCTCACCAACACTCAAAGAAAATATGGGATTTTTTTACTGTTCAGCAGGTGAAAATGATGCATCTAACCACTTAATAAAGTAAAAGCAAAGAAACATTTAAGTCAGCAGAGCAAAAAAACAATATTATCTCAGCTTTCTACTTTCACAAGTACACCGAAAGATCAAATCCACTTCTGAACATCACGCAGCAGCACCAGACGTCTGTATCAGGTGCAGCGCTGAGATTTAATATTAGCTTATCTGCAAACAGCGCTCGATCTCACTCTCCTTCTCTGTACGCAACGCACACAGACTATCAAAGAACTCAGTCTTATGCTAATGTGTAATTAATTCCTGCAGCAGTATTTAAATCAGGATTAATTATAATTGAGCTCATTTTCATCGAGTGAGGCCGTGTAATCATTTGAAGGGGAGTCGGGCTTTTATCACACTTTTCTCCGAGTCGTATTTAGAATCCGTAATATCAGGTTTCACGCTCCGATCGTGTGCTGTAAAGTCTTAAAGTCAGAGCTCAGGGAACGACGGCTTTTTGTATGTAATTGTTTAACCGGCGTGTTTGAGAGACTCGCTCATTAAGGGACTAATACATGCACGGTCGCTGGGTCTCAGAGAGACGCTTTCTTGCTTACAAATCACATTAAAAAGAGAGGGTGTGCTGTAAAAAATAGAGGAAATATCTAGCTATTCCTGGACGGATGTGAGCTGGGAATAGATCGAGACGGGTTACGGGGACAAAAATACATCCATCACTGTCCGTTTTTACCGTAGAGGGAAACACATGTGCTGGAGTTACGAAAGCGACTTTGTGGCAGCGAGAATTGCAATAAAAGTCCAGTGAAACAAACAGAAAAATCAGTGAGATGTCGCCTCCTCTGAGATCTGCTGCACTTCTGTCTGTGTTAGATCTGCCTCTAAACGCTGATGGGTTGGGTTTCAGTCTATTGAGAATGAGAGCAGTTTGTCACTGATGTTTAGTCTGATGTGGCCGCTGAGAAAACAGCATTAATTATATATGATGGACAGTCTGAGGAAGACAGATGAATATAAAGAGTTGTCATTAACAGCGTCATACAGCTTTAGTAAGAAAGCAGTGGTAAAGGATGAACGACAAGAGCAAAAACACTGATAGAGAGAGATTTACACAATTTAGAACCAGATAGGTATATTAAAATATAGCTATTTATAAGATTTTTTACATATATACACACTACCGTTCAAAAAATTGATTAATAGTGACAGTAAAGACATTTATAAATGTTACAAAAAAACAATATATAAACATTAAAGCTGTTCTTTTGAACTTTCTATTCATCAAAAAATCCTGAAAAATAAAATGCATCACTATGAAGCAACAAAATTGTTTTCAACATTAATAATTAGAAATAAGAGATGTTTCTTTAGCAGCAAATAAGCATATTATCTGAAAAATCATGTGACATTGAAGACTGGAGTAATGATGCTGAAAATCCAGCTTTGATCACAGGAACAAATTACATTCTAAAACATATTCACATAGAAAACAGCTATTTTGATTTATAATAATATTTCACAATTTTACAGATTTTACAGTATTTTTGATCAAATAAATGCAGCCTTGGTGAGCATAAATCACTTTTCTAACATTAAAAAAATCTTACGACCACAAACTTCTGAACACTTACAGTATGTACATAGTCAGATGTAGTAATTAGTTTATTGCATAAATAAATGAAAGTCAAATTAATAAAGACAATATGAAGATATAAAGACGGACAAATAGAGACGGAGAGAAAGCAAAAGCGGTAGATCAATGTGAGCGCTGTCTGACTGATACGTCAAATCCAAAAATGATCCATAATCTATAAATCTATAAAATCACTGCCCACTAATCTGCTCAGCTGAGCCTGTTTTAGTGGAAGATTTGGCCCAAATACACAGAGGAGCACTTCACTGTTTGACAAACTATCATCCTTATCTTACACACATACACACACGTGTCCACTAAAGCCTCTCCAATAGCCTGAATCTACTTAAAAAAGCCTTTCTGTGTAGGATCACACTAATGGGTCACACAGAGATCAGTGACACTAATATCTGCTCTGTGTGTGTGTGTCATTAGTCCTTTCATTATCTCCTTAATGATCTCGGCTCTTGCGGTCAATTTCGGTTCAATTGTAGGGCTGGAATGTCAACGTGACAAAGAGGTGTTGTGAATTTGATTGCAAACGGCCCTCGCGAGGTGCTACGCGGTAATGTGTGCATTTCAGAGGCAGAAACAGGAGAGAATTATCTGGTAAAACGGTTGGTTTGAGCTGCTTCATGTCCTACAGATGGGTTCCCCGAGCATATGAAGACAAATGACCTACAACAAACAGCCTTTTTGTGTGCTTTCACTGTGTTTAAAGCTCTATTCACAGTTAGTGTGTCTAATACTGTAAATGTTCTGTTTGCAATTTTAAATATCATATCATATGATGTAAAAACTGATACTGTTAGTTGGTACGTCAGATGTGTTTTTCAGTAAATCTTTCTGTAGATTACTTACAAATTACTGTCCTTATGAGTGAGTCATTGAATCATTCATTCAAATGATTCATTGAAAAAAATTATGATTTACTCAGTAACAAGATTGTGCTTGTATGTCTTTGTTTATGAGTGAATTATTAAATCATTCACTTGCATGATTTGTTCTAAGACACTGATCGATTCAGCAAGTAAACAAATAACTCATTATGAGTGAGTGAGTGAATTAGTCATTCATCTACCAGATACATTAGAACACAATCAGGAATGAATCTTTATTTATGATTATTATGAGTCAATGAATCATTCATTCAATTGATTTGTTCAAACACTCTGATTTATTCAGGATTGTAACAAGTGGCTATCATTATAAATGAGTCAATGAATGAATTATTCATTCAGTTGATTTGAATGCAACAAGTAAATGTCCCTATGAGTGAGTCAATGAATCATTCATTTAATTGATTTTTTCAAACACGCTGATTCATTCAGGATTGCAACAACTGGCTATCATTATAAATGAGTCAATGAATGAATCATTCATTTGATTTGAATTAACAAGTAACTGTCCTTTTGAGTGAGTCAGTGAATCATTCATTCAACTGATTTGTTCAAACACACTGATTCATTCAGGATTGCAACACATGGCTATCATTACAAATGAGTCAATGAATGAATCATTCATTCAGTTGGTTTGAATGCAACAAGTGACTGTCCTTATGAGTGAGTCAGTGAATCATTCATTCAACTGGTTTGTTCAAAAACATCAATTCATTCAGGATTGCAACAAGTGGCTATCACTACAATTGAGTCAGTGAATCATTCATTCAACTGACTTATTCAAAAACACTGATTCATTCAAGATTGCAACAACTTGCTATCATGGCAAGTGAATCAGTAAATCATTCGTTTAACTGATTTGTTCAAACACACTGATTCATTCAGGAACAAAACAAGTGATTGTCATTATAAATGATTAATTGAATCTTCCATTCAACCAGTTCATTCAAACACACCAATTCATTCAGAAACACAAGTGACCGTCATTACAAGTGAATAAATGATTCATTCATTCAGCTGATTTGATCAAACACACTGGTTCACTCAGTAATGAAACAAGTGACTATCATTATGAGCAATTCAACAAATCATTCATTCAACCGATTCGTTTGAACATGCAAATTTATTCACAAATGCAACAAGTGACTGTCTTTACTAGTGATTCATTAAAACATTCATTCAACTGATTTGTTCAAACACATTGGTTAATTCAGAAAAACAAGTGGCAATCATTAAGCATGAGTCAATTAATCACTCACTAAAATGACTTATTAGACACTGATTAATTTCAGACTGTCATTATGAGCAAGTCAATGATTCATTGAATAATTGATACAACCAATTTACAACCATTTATATGGATAGTGAAAATTGAGTCCATTTAAATGCTGCTTGTTTTTGGTGCAAGAAATCTAATATAATAAGTGGACTGGACTTCAGGAGGAAAAAATAAAGAGCTTCAGATGTGTACAGTAAGGCTCTCTAAAATATCCTTTCCATTGGTAATGAAGCATACAGTCATACTGGTCGCTATAAGTAACATCACTCCGGCTTTTCTTTCTCTTTCGAGCTGAAATGAATTTCAGATATTCTATCATGCAGACATAAAGCCTCAGCTGCAATCTCCAAACGTCTTCAGTAAGAAATGAGCCATCCGGTTCCTGCAAGCCCCTCCATCCGCTCTTCCTGTGTCAGAATGAACAGATTGAAGAGGGAGCGACAGATCTGACAGGACAGATGATCTTCTGCTGTTCAAGAATTCCATATGGTGGAGAGAAACGAGAGGTATGAATCTGTCTCTGCATAAATCAAGAGGTTATTCAGATAGAAAGCTCCAACCTGCAGTGATGGCAGATGTTTGGAGATGTTCTGACTCCACCAGAACACACAAACAGGTGGAGACAGTCAATTTGTACAGTAGAAATCAGTGTTATTTATTTCATTTATTTTTTTGTTAATATTTTAAGTTTGACTTTATTTTTAGATTTTGTTTTCATTTTATTTGTAGTTTTTTAATTACATTTTTAATTTTAATTTAATTTTTTTGTAAACATGCATATCATTACGTTTTTTAGATTTAGTTTAATTTTAGTTATTTTCAGAAGCGATTCAAACAGTGTCTCAAACTGTGCCAAGACACCAAAATCAACAATCAAAAGTTAGAGATCTTAATATAAACTCAAACATTTCTCATCCAAGAAATACCTGACATAAAACACAATTCCTGAGCTGTAAGAGCGCAACACTTTCCTCTGTAGACATGACTCCTACACACACACCAGAACAAAAGAGCATTCTTCTCCAAAGCAACAACAATACAAATGAACAGACGTGTGTCCACCTGCACTAACGATCTATTTAAATCAGTAATGTCTATTGATTAGACTGTAACACAGTTTTTATGTTAACTGCCCACAGCAAGCGCTCTCTGTGGCCAGATATTGATTCCCTGTGATAGAGAGAGAAGGTGTAAATACTACAGCAAGACAAGATGGGAAGAAAATGAGTCTATTCTTTGCTCAAGAGTAACTATACATCTCCTGTTATTTTAAAGCGCACAGAATCACATACAACAGACACACAATACTGATTCATCAAAACTTTTTAAGAATACACAAGATAAACACATTCAAATGACACTAATGGTGAATATTTCCTTCTAAAAATTTATTGGAATCAACAGCTGAAATGGCTTCAAAAAATGTTTAGGCAGCAGCATTCTTTCAAAACAACAATGTAAACTGTAAAATGCCTGTAAAAACTATGTTTTAAACTACTTTACAGTTCAAATACAAGATTTGACAAAAACAGGAAGTTTTATAAAATAATAAACCTCACATTTCAGCCTAATAAATGATTAGAAATTTTATAAATAGGGTCTGAACAATTTGGGCTAAATGAAACTTCCAATTTGGAATTTTGGAACTGGTATTTATGCAGGAAAAATCATTTACATTTTGTTCAAAATATGTAAAAATCTAGTAAACACCAGTATTTTCACATAGAACATACTCATCTGTTTAAATCAAATCAAAAACAGAGTTAAATACTGTGTTAGCGTGCTGTTATTTGTTAGCGTGCTGTTAAAGTAGCTTTCACAGTTCAGATAATACAACTTTTGACAAAACAAGAAGGTTTACAAAATAATAGAGCTCACATTTCTAGATATAGAGCTCTTTATTCTACTCTTTTCCCTTCTGAGATATTTGCACAGGAAAAAACAAAAAAGAAAAAAGAAAAAAGAAAATCACTCTTATTTTGTTCAGAATATGTAAAAAATCTAGTAAACATCAACTTTTTTTGCACATTTTGTTGAGAATATGTGAAAACCTAGTTGTCTTTTATGCTAAAGTCATCTTTTGCTCCTGCAGAGAGGCAATATCCAATATAACAAAACCACAGGAAAAAATTGGACATTAATGATGGTTGCAAGAGAAAATGAGAAACTGAGGGAATGAGATAGAGAGGACCTTCTTTGTTGTGAATTACTGGACTGTGGTGCTGCCAGTATTCAGACACATACACACACACCTCTGACCTATTGATTTATATCAGCCTCTGCAATCACACCCACAGAATGGCTCATGACACCCGCTCTACAAGCAATATCTGGAGTGTGTGTGTGTTTTCTATAAAGATGAATATTTCATTTAAAATATCAGTATTTGCACAGGTTATTTTCACTAGTTTAAATCAAATCTAAAATATAATTAAATACAGTGTAAACAGATCTTAAAGCTTACTTTTTAATTTCTGCGCCACTATTATCACATAATGGAATTGCAAAAATGCTAATAGTTTTCAAACAGGTTTCCTGATCTGCTCACCATTTGGACAAAGAGGTAGCTGGGTCAATGCTGCTGCTCAAACGCTTCTAGAAGGACTTAGTCTACAAATGTATTATTATTTATCTCTGCATATTAAGCTGAAAAATTGCACACGGTCATGTTTCGAATGTTTAAATAAAGCTTCCATCGGATAGCATGCTTAATCCTCTGGAATTACAAAAAATCGTTTGAATTTCATAAGATGAGTGACGTCACGGACAGATGTCAAGAAAAGACGTCTTGGACATTTGTCTCTAAGAAAAAACACTGCTTCACTATTATGAGATATATTTTCAAAGACTGAAGGATGGACAAACCCAAAATATAAGTACAGAACCAACATCAATGGAATCTTTCCTTCACACAAAATAGGGATGTCACAACACTCAATATAATATCGAACCGTTTGGTTACGACATCCACGGTTCAGTATGTGCTTGTGAATTGCGTTTTTTCGGTTTTGCATTTAATTAATTTCCTTGTTTTATTTATCTCGAAATTTGCTGTATGTGTGCCTGCGATTTCACGTGCTGAGATGAGGAAACGCCTCCCCGTTTATATTTGAAAAAGCAACACTTACAGAGCATTTTCCCTTCTAACGAAATGCAATGATAAGCCTTTATAAACTTCTTGTCCAACAAAAAATAACATTATCAACTTATTTTTACTTCACAGCATCAGTCGAGTGTTTGAAATAACTTCTTTTTGTGATCTAATGTGGCTTCTTATCATAGAATGAGGCAGACAATATATTTTATACTGTGTGTCGATTAGCAATGGCTTACAAATATACTTAATCATTATGAAAATACCCGAGATGGCTTAAAGAACACAGATAAACCATATAATATTGCAGACTGAGTGTTTATTGTCCTTACATTGCATCATTCAAAACGTTTAACGTTATATCTTGTTTTTATTCAGTTACAGCAATAGAGATTTCTTGGTTGGAACGACATCAGTGTTATTTCTTTGATGCATATGTGGATTTTCTGCACGAGGACGCCCTCTGGTGTCCAGTATGAATGAAACCCCTTCTATTTTGCGTAAAAATTGGAAAAATAATATTTCTCTCAAAAGAAATATTAAGCAGACATACAATAATTCATGCTTTTTCCTGTGTACAGAGGTTTACAGGAGTATTCTGTTGTTAATTAGATGCAAAAAAAAACCACACTGATGTGGCAAGCTATCAGAACCGAACCGAACCAAAAACCATGGTAAAAACCGAGGTACATATTGAACCATGGACTAACAGTTTTGTTGCATCCCTAACACAAAACGTTAAACAATTAAAAAAGGTTATTCCGATTTTTAAAATATTCTTCACACTAAGAAAAAATGTTTTTTGTTCACTGGAAGTTTCTTTTGGGAACCCAAAATGGTTCTTCTACAGCATCACTGCAAAAAAAAAAAAAAAAAAAAACTTCTGAAACCTTTATTTTTAAGCGAGTAAAAGCTCTTTCCCCAGGACAGACTATACTTTGACTTGAAATAGACTCAAATCTCTGTCGACTTGAACAATTTAGTCTGAGACCAGGTTGTATACCTGGAGGACCAGCTCTTGGAGAGAGATAAAAGTACAAAGGAAGAAGCAGAAGAAAAAGAATAAAGCGTTTTCTTCCTCTGAAATCTCTGAATATCTGCTGCTTTGAACAGCGCAGTGAGTCTCTGATCGGCCCAGTTCCTGAAAGAACATTCTTCTTTAAAAGACGCTACTGAATAGAGAAGTGTTTTAGAGAGGATATCATCTCCAGAGAGAGCTACTCCACTTGAAAGTCAGTTCATTTAGAGCCATTTCATTGTGAAACTCAGCTCTAGACAGAGTAAGGCTGTGCCACTACTATTATTAATGACTTTATTGTCCAAAAATGGGTACAACTTTCATTTAAGGGTCAAACTGACCTACATTGGTACGTCTACTACCTTTTTATGTCTTTTTCTTAAACCCTTGTGAGGGTAAAATGAGTCTCTCATAGTGTTTGACAAATTACAATAATAGTTTTCTGTTTTTTATCTGACTGTTTAGTGTTTTCAGAGTGTTAATTTTTGGCAAATTGCACTGAAGCCAATGCGGGTCAATGGGAGCATCAATACAACAGTACAAAATTCGTACAGCCTTTCAAAAACACATCTATCTGTCGAAACTTTGCATGCACATTCATGACCCTAAATGAGAAATATGCACCAAATCTCAAAAAGAAATAATCAGTTGAACCAATATGTCAAGCAGTTTGAAAATCGAGTGTGGGTCAAACTGACTCCAACAAAACAGGAGGGTTAAAAACTAATAGTTATATCTTATTACTTTGCTGCCTTAATGCTTTTAGTAATGTTTTTCTCCCGGCTGTCTTTTTTGGGTCACGACCCACCAGTTGAGAAGAAGCAGTAATCTAGCCAGTGGTATTTTAGCAGGAATCTGGTGAGATGTGTTGTGGTTAGCCCTCTAGCCCACTTCTGACCTCATGTCTACTGAAGGTGACTCTCCATCTCGCTCAAAAATCTCATATCATTTATTCATTCCTCGTCCCTAAACCCAAGGATGGCAGTCGTCCTATCCCGTCTCTTTCTCTCTCAGGCACTTTGCTAGCAGTCCCAATGGTCGTTTAATTTTTGAGTGGATATTTTTAGCTGAAGATAATCGAGGTGGAAACTTCCATCTGTCCTCTGCACATTCCAGCTGCTCCGCTTTTCAGCGGGAAAAAGCAAATCAAGGGAAAAAGTACTCATGTTGGCATCAGCATCATCATTTTGACCCTCACTTCTTTAAACACAGAAGTGGAAGGGGAAAATTCACAAAATGATTTTTTTTAAACACGTGACTATACTTGCAGTTTTATTTAGTGCTAAAGTGACTAAAGAAAGAAACCACAGGATTATGTTGACGAGATCATTGCATATTAATTCAAGACAAGCTTTAACGGGTGTCATTATTGTTAACTAGAACTACAACGAATAAAAAACTAAGTAAATAAAATAAAATATTTGATTACAATCAAAAAATTCTAAATAAATGAACTCAAAAAGAAATAATAGTAAAAGTAATTATAGTTTTTAAAAGTTACTTTTTTTTATAATTTTTTTTACAATAAAAATGAAAATTGCACATAAGAAAAATACTAAAACTTAAACTAAAATTAGAACTGAAAATGCACATATTAAGTTTTATTCACCATATACTCTATTAGTCAAAAGTTTTTGGACAGTAAGATTTTTAATGTTTTTTTTTTTTTTTTGCTCACCAAGCCTGCATTTATTTGATCCAAAGTACAGCAAAAACAGTAAAAATGTTGAAATCTTTTTACTATTTAAAACAACTGTTTTCTATTTGAATATATTTTTAAATTTTAAATTAATTCCTGTGATTTCAAAGTTGAATTTTTAGCATCATTACTCCAGTCACATGATCCTTCAGAAATCATTTTAATATTCTGATTTGCTGCTCAACAAAACATTTATTATTATTATTATTATGTTGAAAACAGCGTAGATTATTTTCAGGTTTCTTTGATGAATAAAAAGTTCAGAAGAACAGCATTTTTCTGAAACAGAAATCTTTTGTAACATTATAAATATCTTAATTATCACTTCTGATCAATTTAAAGCATCCTTGCTAAATAAAAGTATTCATTCCTATAATTTCTTTCCCAAAAATATATTATAATAATTAATAAATGCTGATCTTTGGATCTTTCTAATCAAAGAATCCTGAAAAAAATTTACTCAACAGTTTTAAAAAATGATAATAATAATCATAAATGTTTCTTGAACAGCAAAACAGAATATTAGAATGATTTCTGAAGGATCATGTAACACTTAAGACTGGAGTAATGATGCTGAAAATTCAGCTTTGATTACAGGAATAAATTATATTTTAAAATATTCAAATAGAAAATATTTATTTTAAATAATAAAAATATTTCAAAATTTTACTGTTTTTGCTATAGTTTGGATCAAATAAATGCAGGCTTGGTGAGCAGAAGTGACTTAAAAAAAAAAAAAAAAAAAAAAACAATAAAAATCTTACTGTTCAAAAACTTTTGACTGGTAGTGTAAATTTCCAAAATAATTTATACTTGACTTTTCCAGGACTGGAAAATTGCAAAATATATGAAATATTAAATAAAGAAAAAATTACTGACAGATTTTATAAAACCAGATATTACATTCAAAACAGACAATTATTGTGAAAAAAAAATCACCCTAATTCAACTTTGTTCCTATATCCTTGAGAAAACGATCTGCAGACTTTATATAAGAAATCCATTTTTATGTTAATTCAGTTTGGTTTGATTTCCAAGCGAAGCTGCATTCAGCGAAGGGTCAAAAAGTGCAGCACCACTTCGGATGAACTTTAATTGGCAGAATTGATCTGTTCGCTGGTGTGGTTCCTGAACCCTGAGGCAGAGCGATACAATGATTAGAACTCAAGCACAGAGAAACCTTCATCCCTCTCTCTCTCCTTCAAAACACTGTAACAAATCATTCATTTCAGCTCAGCCTCTGATGACGACTTGGTCAGTGGCAGTACATAACTCTGTCTCCATCGATCTATCTACTTTTCTTTTTAAAGTTCAGGCTAACATGCCCATTTTTCCTCACATGCCCTCGAGGTGCCTCTGCGTGGCCCTTCGTGCTGCCTGGCCATTTCCTAATGGCAGAAAATGCAAAATTAATGACCGAAGATCCGGCGATCATGTGCAGGGACGTGTCTCTAAACTGACAGTGACAGCGGCACAGGAAATGCAGCGGACTCTGGAAGACGCCCCAGTTTCCGACAACAACATTCATAACGCCGTTAACAGGCCTCTGTGGGACAAAAACACAGGGTTTCGACCGCTGGCTCTCATGACACTTTACAACCACATTTAAAGCGAATCTCACTCAGCGAGACGTTTCTGAACAGAACTAAACACCTGGAGATGCTCTGTAAATGGATCCTGCGCTGGAGATAACAACATTGCATATTTGTTCAGTGAAGTCTCTACAAGGACGTACCAGCAAATGCTATCACAAACATGCATGTATTAATGAGATGTGTCTGAATAGACGTCCACATCCAGGGCTGTTATCTCATCGGCTTAACGTCAACATGCTTTACAAAGAGATGGAGAGAGAAACTCTGTTACGTGAAGATTGAATTAGGCCAATGCCAAAGTATACAGTACAAAAAAAAGTTGTAATTTCACTTTTGCAAGACTAAGCATCATCACGAGGGTGACGCTTACTATATTTGAAACTAACACCATAAAAACATGTACATTACTTAAGTAAATTTGACCTGAAATGAAACAAAATATTAAAAACCTTTTCTTCCGATAGTTGCCAAAGCAATTTTTATTTACTTTAACTTGATGCACTAAAATGACTAAAACTACAACTGAAAGAAAAAACAAACAAACAAACAAAAAAAAAAAATGAATAAAAAATAACTAAAACTTTCAATTTTAAAAATAGAAAAATAAAGCTATTTGTTAAATATTATGAAAGACTCAACAACCTCAATGATACTAAAATTACACTGATCAGCACTCATATTGGTGATGAAAATTATCATAGGGGCAATAAAAGCAAATCAATACTGTCAATACACACTCCCCGGCAATTATATGTGAAGCGCTTATATTTATCATCACTCTCTCTTGAAGTCTACTGTGCAATAGTATTATATCAAACAATATTTTGCTTTAATAGCATGTATTTTGTTGCAGTATGCAACTTTCTGGAAGTTCAAAAATATTAACTAAACAGTATGTATAAACAATGTAAATGCCAAATTTACACTACAAAAGTGGTACAGAAGCACTTCTGAAGTGTCATTTAAGTGTCTTAATGGCATAAATGTTTTTCCACAGCAATTACACTACCAGTCAAAAGTTTTTGGACAGTAATATTTTTTTAAATAAGTTTTTCTGCTCACCAAGCCTGCAATTATTTGATCCAAAATACAGCAAAAACAGTAATATTGTGAAATATTTTTACTCTTTACAATAGCTGCTTTCTATGTTCTATGAATATATGTTTAAATGTAATTTATTCCTGTGATCAAAGCTAAATTTTCAGCATCATTACTGCAGTCTTCAGTGTCATATGATCCGTCAGAAATTATTCCAATATGCTGATTTGCTGTTCAAGAAACATTTATTATTATTATTATTATTATCATTATTATTATTATCATCAATGCTTAAAACAGTTAAGTACATTTTTTTTTCTTTGGATTCTTTGATGAATAGAAATGTCCATACACTATACCATTTAAAAACCTAAGGTCAATATCATTTCTTTTCTTTTTTTTGGGAAAGAAATTTTAAAAATGAATATTTTATTTAGCAAGGATGCTTTAACATGAACAAAAGTTATGATAAACACATTTATAATGTTACAAAAGAATTCTACCATTCTCATGTCTACTGTAATCTAAGACTACCATTTAAGATAAATGCTGTTCTTCTGAACTTTCTATTCATCAAAGAAACCTGAAAAAATTCTATTTAGCTGTTCTCAACATAACAATAATAATAAATATTTTTTTTGAGCAGCAAATCAGAATACTATAATGATTTCTGAAGGATCATATGACTGGAGTAATGATGCTAAAAATTAATTTTTGAAATCACAGGAATAAGTTACATTTTAAAATATATTCAGATATTTAAATATATTCAAAACAGTTATTTTAATTAGCAAAATATTCCAAAATTTTACAGTTTTTGCTGTATTTTGAATCAAATAAACACAAGCCTGGCAAGCAGAAGATACTCAGAACATAAAAAATCTTATTGTTTAAAAACTTTTGACTGGTAGTGTACATGCAAATGGTGTTTTGCATGTACACCACTATACATTAGGGATAAACGCATATTCGGACGCGGACAATAGTTTGCATGAACGAAACTCTACACTGGATCTAGTCTGAAAAATAAAAGCTTCAAATGTTTTTACAGAACCTTCCGAAATTCCAAAGCACCCAAGGAAACAAAAAAAGCCACTTTTTTCACAGTCAACACATGCATCCAATATGACGCTCTAGATGATGGAGGATGAATATACAATCCCAGACTATGACTGGAGTTACCTGCATATGTCAGTCCCTTGTGTAGCCCAACATATGCAAACAAATCTCACCCTATTCCCACAGAGAATGGCACAATGAAAGTGTGTAAGTGTGTGTGTACGTGCATCTGACTGTCACAAGCGTCACGTGGAGCAGTGCTCTTCATAATCTGGTTGGATTACGGCTCTCAGACCTGCGCCGTCTGGCCCGTCCGTCAGTCCTCGGCCCCATGTATCCGCTTGCTATCCATGATCATGACCCACTCACAATTTCACAGCATCAAGCTTTGAGTTGCTCAGATCACACACACAACAACAGCTGCACTTTGCGTGCCAAAAATATGCAAGCCATCGAACCCCATCAGTGTGTGTGTATTTATGACTCTGGACCACAAAACCAATCATAAAGGTCAATTTTTTGAAATTGAGATTCATACATCATCTGAAATCTGAATAAATAAGCTTTCCATTGACGTATGGTTTAGGATAGGACGACAATATTTGAAAATCTGCAATCTGAGGGTGCAAAAATCACCTTTAAAGTCCATATGAAGTTCTTAGCAATGCATATTTCCAATCAAAATTTAACTTTTGATATATTTACGGTTGGAAATTTACAAAATATCTTCATGGAACATGAAGATCCATGAATATCCTAATGATTTTTGGTATTAGAAGACAAAACAAATGTACCCATACAATTTAAGACTGGTTTTGTGCTCCAGGGTCACCTATGTGTGTATAAAACACTGAAAATAAGTCATTTAACTAAATTTGTGAGGATTTTTCGTTGTGTAACACAAATCACACACACAAGCGTGCACAAAAAGCGCATATCTTCATATGACACTTGTCAAACTTACTCTAACACCCTAAATATTGAAGTACACCCAAGACCTTGTTTACATTCCTTGTAAATATAGGATTTTGTGACGTCACGAGCGCACACGGTGGCATCAGCAACTAGTAACGTTACGCAAAATCAATTTGCGACATGAAAAGTACATAAAAAGCAAGTGATGGAACTGCACATAAATAATAATAATAATAAAACTTACCATTCAGACAAAAGAAGAGCAGCCAAGCAATCCACAGATCAGAATTATGAAATTTCATCATTTTTCTCAGGGAAAGTCGTCGTGTGATGAAGTTCAAAGTCGGTTAGATTTTCTCCACAGTTCGGCGGTTGGAAAGTAATTGTGTTTTAAAATCAAAGTCATGAATAAAACCTAAAGCCTTTTTAAAATATCTCGACGCTGACATGTGAAACTATAAACTACAACTAACGTTAGTCAAATTAAATCGACGCGTAAAATTCCCTCAGAGAACACCTTCGCGTCGCGTTCCGCGTAAACGCGTCCGGTTCGGTCGGTACCCGGGCGTCCGTTCTGTTCTTCAGCACAGCACCGAGGTGTGTTCACATGCCGTTCACGGTGAACCAGAACATTGAGCACCGGATCCTTGAGAGGGCCATGACCGACGCCGCTGCCGCCTCTCTCCGCTCTGATTGAGAAATCTGACTGACTGACTGACTACTGGCCTGTTGCCTGGAGACCGCTGACGCCATCCGAAGCGCGAGGTAACTGTGCCCTCCTCTGGCGCGAAAAGGTGGCAGCGCGCACGCACGCACGCATGGCGGCGCCGCGCCCCGGTGTGACCGCGCGTCAGGTGCGCGCTGGAATAATGCGTTTGGGAATAAACAAAAGAGAAAAATGATTTTCTCAGTAATTTGAATGACTTTAACTGTTTTTAAATTAACGTATTTATATTTTTGGACAAACATAAACATTTTAAAAATGTAATTTGTAACATTATTTGGCTCCTTTAATAATGAGGAACTTTTAAAGTGTCCTTTCAAAAGGTTTTCATTTTTTAAATATTTTGTAGAATTAAAAAAAAATATATATATTACATTATATTGTGAGGATACGATGCCTGTAGCTCATAATGTTTATTATGGCGTTCAGTAATGTACAGTCATTACACTCTGAGCTCTCAATTAGACAGTCAAACAATCAATAAACTAACTGATCAATAAACTTGTTTAGAGAGAGAATCAATAAAACACCTGTCTATCATCCATTTGACTTATAGGATAACAAGCCATGCATACATTATACTTATAGAGTACTGTAGCTTCTGTATTAAAATTGCCATTTTTATTTTCTTATAAAATAAATAAATGTATAAATATGGAAATAAATACACTTGGGAATAAATAAATAACAATAATTGAATATATAAATAAATAAATGTAAAATAAAAGTAAATTAAAGAAAATAAATTAGTAGAAAATACAGAAAATAATAACGTAAATATAAGTAATAAAAATTAACGATTACAATTAATTAAAAAAAATGTGTGGGAATAAATAAATATAACAATAAATTATCGTATTAATAAATGAAATATAAAGTTAAAAATAATGCAAATAAAGTCAAAAATAAATACAGAAAATACTAAAGGAAAAATAAGTCATAAAATTAATGTCTAATTTTAATTAAAATAAATAAAATAAAAAGAATTGTATTTGTTTTATCATTTACTCCTTTATTTATTTATTTTACACTTGGCATAATTGGTATAATTATTTATTTATTTATTTAAAACTTACTTGCTATATTTAATTAAAATAAATATGCATGGGAATAACTAAATATAACAATAAAATATCATATTAATAAATAAAAAGTATAAAAATGGATACAGAATGATTTAAAGAATACAAAAGTTATATAATATAATAAATTATAAATAATGCAAATAAATTTACAATAAAATACAAAAAATACTAAAGGAAAAATAAGTAATAAAAATGAATGAAATAATAAAAATTCTGCAAAAAGAGTTTAAAATGGAAAATAATAAATAAAGAAAAAATAATTAATGACTAAATAAAAAATGTATTTGTTTTATCATTTACAAGTTTATTTATTTTTTCTATTGTTATAATACACTATTTATTTATTTATTTAAAAATTAATTAATGACTGCATTTAATTAAAATAAATATATGTGGGAATAAATATAACTATAACTATAATTATCATATTAATAAACAAGTATAAAAATGAATAAAAAATAAAGAATAAAAAAGTTTTAAACAATGCAAATAAAGTTAAAATACAAAAAACTAAAGGAAAAATAAGTAACAAGACTTAATTAACATCTATTTTTATTCAAATAAACACGTGGGAATAAATGAACATAAATAAATACAAATAAAACGAATTAAAATAATAAAAATACTGCAAATAGAGTTAAAAATATAAAATAATAAATAAAGGAAAAATAAGTAATTAATTCATGACTACATTTAAATAACAAATAATTGTATGTTATAATTTTCTATTTGTTATAATACAAATTTATTTATTTATTTACTTAAAAATTAATTAATGACTATATTTAATTAAAATAAACGTGGGAATAATTAAATATAATAAATTATCATGAATAACTAAGTATAAAAAATTAAAAATATAAAGAATAAAATATGAAATTTAAAATAATGCAAATAAGGTTAAAAATAAATACAAAAATACTAAAGGAAAATTAATTAATGTCTAATTTTAATTAAAATAATACTTGTGGGAATATATATGATATGAAATATGAAATAGAAATACTGCAAATTGAGTTTAAAAAATAAGTAATTCACAACTAAATTTAAATCCAAATTAATTGCATTTGTTTTATCATTTACTCCTTTATTTACTTCCATATTATTATAATACATTATTTATGTATGTATTTATTGATTTTACATTTAATTCTGTTTAGTCCTCCATACACACACATAACTTGCAATATTAACCCTAAAGAACACAAAAGCATCATCATTTATTTTATGTGCATTTTCAGAATTTTCCCTGGACATAATTTAACCCGACCGCAGTGTAGTTTTGTCCGATTTAGTTACTTCTGGGACCAATTTGTCCTCAAACTATAGCTAAGTAACCCCTCACACACTTCTGAAACAAACTTTTCTGCATTTCCATCCATCTTCAGTGAGAAACGTGCAGAGCAGCAGATACTGCCGAATTTTGCTGATGTTCAGATCTACACAAACATCTCCAACCACAGAAACAAGCCAACTTTTCCTCCAGTTCAACTTGCAGCATCTCCAATGTGTTTGATGAAATATGCATGTGAAAGACTGACAGGGTGTGGCTGAAAAAAAAAACGCAACACGGTGCTTTGCATTTACCCTGCAGGCGTTTGGCAGCGAATGAGAGAGAAAGAGCGTCTCAGTCTGATGGACAGAGAAATTTCTCTCTCTTCCGCCTCTGGGCAACAATCGCCCTGTTCTCTTATCTCTGGCATACAGTTGTCCTTAGCCCGGCAGAGACCGTCCAAAACAGTGTTTGGAGGCAGCCGGCGTTTCATCCCTGCTGTTCGGATGAATTATCTGTGCCGTACTCAAACATAGATGAATAAGCAAACAAATCGTGCTCAAACAAGACAGATCTGTGCTGGAACCTTCAAAATCAACCCGCATTTGCATAAGCGTGCTGTTTGGACGAAGATATTGTTGTTTTGACAACTCCGTTTTTCAATTTTCATGCTGACAATCAGAGGATGTGGGATAACCTGACACTCTTTAACCTCTTTCCAATTAACTAAGTTACTAAATAAAGCCTTATTCTAATTATAAACATCAATTTGTGCTTAAAAAGCTTTAGTTTGAATGTAACACGCATGAATAGATCCATTTTTGACTCATTTTATACATCAAACTGGCCAACATTTAACTGAAAAATAATAATATCAGATGAAAAATGATTTCAAACATTAGGATTTATTAAACCAGCAAACAATTTTATACAAAATAGCTGCTAAGTCTCTTTATTCCAGTGTTTCAGTGAAGATTTGGCATGTAAGTTGCGCCACCTTGTGGAGGTTTGTGATTACAGCTCAAAAACATAGTAAAAACTTCAAGAGATTGATTATTCCCCCCCTGCATTGTATAATATTTCATTTATGCATTTATAAAAATCACATTATGTAAATTTTACATTATTCTGGAGGTATCAGATGAATCTTCAGTCCTGCTTTAGTCCTACAGAAACACAGAGAGAAAGACAAACGTTAATGCTTAAACTAAACTTAAACTCTTATTATGCAAGCTCTGCTGCAAGGCATTGTTTTGGATATTATTTGAGAAAATAACTTGCATACTCATTTAAAAATAAATGTCATTTACGCAACCTCATGCCAAACCCGAATGCTTTTTTTTCTTAAGTGGAACAAAAAAGCAGATGTAAGGCAGAATATGAGATTTAAAGGAAGGAAGTGGATGGTGATTTATAGTGTGATTTTGCAAACTTAATGTGTCATGATCAGTCATTTGACAAGAGAGAACCAAAGAAAGTCATATGAGTTTGGAATGACTTAAATGTAAGAATAAATGATGACAAATGTTAAAATTGAGGATTTAGTTATTGCCTTAATGATAAAATTAAAATAAGATCAAACAAATCTTAAAAAATTAAAAATAAAACAAAATGAAATGAAATGAAATAAAATAAAATAAAGGCAGAATTTACATTTTTGAGGAGTTATTCCTTTAAGGAAAAAAAAATTAAATGAAATGAAACTTTAAAAATTGCATTTATAAGGAGTTAATTATTGCCTTAATGATAAAATAAAATAAAATAAGACAGGATAAAACAGACAGAACTTATATTATAAAACAAATAAAAAAAAAAATCCAAAATGAAATAAATGAAAATAATAAAAATAAAATAAAATAATGACAGAATTTACATTTGTGAGGAGTTATCACTTTAAGAATAAAATACAATAAAAAAATACAATAAGTATAAATAAAGGATAAATAAAAAAAGATACAAAAAATAAAATAAAATAAAATAAAATAAAAAAAACTTTAAAAATTAAATTTATAAGGAGTTAATTATTGCCTTAATAATAATTAAAATAAAAAATAAAATAAAATAGACAGAATTTACATTTTGAGTAGTTAATTATTACTTCAAAGATAAATGAAACAAATAAAAAATCTAAAATAAAAATTGATGAAAATAATAAAAAATAATATAAAATGACAGAATGACAACTCGTCAGAATAATGAGGAGTTATCACTTTAAGAATAAAATAAAACAAAATAAAATACATATTTTAAGAAGTTAATTATTCCTTTAATGATACATTTTTTTAAAATTGCAAAAATGAAATAAAAAAATAAAATTTTTGAGGAGTTATTGCTTTAAGAATAAAATAAGATAAAAAATAAAACTTAAAAAAAATTATAAGGAGTTAATTATTGCCTTAATGATAAAATAAAAAATAAAAAACAAGAAAAAAAAATAGACAACATTTACATTTTAAGTAGTTACTTATTACTTAAAAGATAAATAAAACAATACAAATAATACAATAAAATGAATGAAAATAATAAAAAATAAAATAAAATAAAATTTTTAAGGAGTTGTCGCTTTAAGAATAAAATAAGATATACATTTTTGAGAAGTTAAAATGACTCCTTTAAGTATAAATAAAATAAATGTAAAAATGAAATGAAATAAAATAAAATAATGATAGAATTTAAATTTTTTAAGGAGTTATTGCTTTAATCATAAAATAAAATAAAATAAAATAAAATGTGTATTTTGTGAATGTTTTCTAAAATCAACTTGAAAGAAAACAGAACCATTTCCACCCATTTTAAAAGTCCAGGGAGAGAAAGCATCCACTAAGTCAAATCTTTCCTGCACTGAATATCAAGTCTGAAACTCTCTGTATTAGAGTTGTAAGGCCTGTGTGAGGCTGTTATCGCTTCTGAGAGACTATTAAAGTGCACACATTCATTCCTCTGCAGACACTGTGTGATAGATACATGCTTTTATCAGCAGCTCATGCTCTGCTGTAATACTCTCCATGAGTCGACTACAAATCATCCTGAACGCCACAGCATAAGAAAGATCAAATGCTGCATCCGTCCTGAAACCCCTCCACTGCCGTCATTACCATTCATTCTACATCTCTAGCGCCCGTGTTCAGATATCCCAATAGTTTTGCAAGTAAATGTAAAGTTTAAAATACTTTTTTCTTTGCACATTTAAAGAAAAAGGATTTGCTTACAGTAAATACACTTAAAAAGGTCCTTGAGGGAATAAATATTAAAATACACACCGTTTCTTAAGTATAGTAATAAAAAATTAAATGTTACGTGTGTTAACATAAGACTAACATAAGATTTGTTTTTTACGTTTTACCATTTTATTTTTTATTATTTTTTGTTCATAATTGTATTAGTTTACTAAAATTTAAATTTTCTGACAATTTTGACAATAATTTAGTTAGAATCTTATTAGTTTATTACAATTTTATTTTATTATATATATATATATATATATATACACACACACACACACACATAAATTTGATAATATTGTAGTTTGTAAAAAAAAATTTTGTAAAAAAGTTTTTATTGCACATTTAAAGGAAAAAAAATAATTTACAGTAAATACACTTATAATGGAAGTCTGTGGGGGAATAAATATTAAATATAGTATAATAATAAAAAAATTAAACGTTACGTGTGTCTACATTAGACTATTTTTTAAGCTTTACCGTTTTCATTTTTATTATTTTGTAAGTTCAGGATTTTATTAGTTTATTAAAATGATATAATATAAAATCTTACAAAAATATATAAATTATATGTATGCAAACTTTATAATATTTTAGTTAGTAAAAAAAAAAAAAAAAAAAAAAATATATATATATATATATATGCAACTTTTATTATATTTTAGTTTATTAAAAATAAAATAATTTAAAAAATATATATGCACTTTTTATTCTATTTTAGTTCATAATTTTGTTTATTTTAAAATTATATAATATAAAATCTTAAAAAATAAAATATATATAGTATGTGCAATTTTTATAATATTTTAGTTCATAATTTTATTAGTTTATTAAAATTATATTATATAAAATATTTAAAAATAAGAAATTATATAGTGTGTGTGATTTTTATTATATTTTAGTTAATAAATGTATTAGTTTATTAAAATCATATAATATAAAATATTAAAAAAAATATATATATATATATATATATATATATATACACTGTACATGTGTGTGTGCAATTTTTATTATATTTTAGTTAACAAATGTATTAGTTTATCGAAATTATATAATATAAAATATTTTGAAAAATTAGATAAATAAATAAATAAATATAAATGTAATTTTTATAATATTTTAGTTTGTTAAAAAAGTGTAATCAAATCTATTTTATTGTTTTTTAATAACAATGTATCAGTATCTTTTTAAAAAAAAATTCTCTTTGAACTATTTTCTCTATAGAAGTGCATGTGTTATTATGGCCACCAGGACTTGTTTTCCCCTCACTGACCTTATCTACACTCACTAAACAGGTTATTGTTTTGTTTAGCACAACGTTCAAGTGTATTGTTCAGCGCATGTTTGCACAAATATCCCATCTGTGTCAGAATAAAGCGGTTATTTTGGAAACTCCTCCGCGGGTGTGTCTCAAAATATGTGATATCTGTGTGATAAGTGACGTCCGACTGCAGGAACGCTGCGTGGGATGGGAATAAAAAACAGTAAAACTTTTAAGGAGCCCCTGAAGAATAAAGTCTCTGCCCATATGAAACGCTTTACGACCGTATAGCTGGACCACACCTCGCGATCGACCGGTTTTACGAGACGCCGCTATCACGGCCTTTATGGAGCCCAACCCTGCTGCGGTTGGTCATCATGTCTATTTGTCTGTAATGCTAATAAATGCAAAATAACTCACTCGTGATCCAAACTTTGCACCTCATATTGATACCTTAAGATCGCAGCTGTGCATTAATACAAAAAAAAAGGCAAAACAGTTACCGAATCGCTGGAGGATGAAGACGAGGACTTGTCACCGTGCTTCTTGTGCTCCTTGTCTTTCTTCTTCTTGTCTTTGCATTTATGATCTTTATCTTTGTGTTCTTTGTGCTTGTCCTTATCCTTACCCTTACAATCACTCTGAAAAAATAAATACATCAAATAACATAAATTAAAATATCATTCCATTAAACAGCAAACGGTCTCATCTATTTTTACATCTATTATTATGTCTGTGATGGACACTTGTGTTTCCTATTTAAACAGGAAGTTGGGGAGGGACATATTAAACAGTAAAAGGTAAAAAAAAAAAAAAAGGTAGACACGTTTTAAGAAACTTTTAGACATCTCAGACTGGCAACTGTCCTGCTAAAGATTATTAAAATTCAATACCTGTTACATTATCAACATTATTTCCATATGCAAAGCTATCGGACGTTTTCCACACTGTGACTATTAATGCTTCCCATTCATCTGGTTAAGTATAACACTCATAAAATGTTTTTCATAGCTCTTATTATCAATATTAATCATGTTTATGTTTCTATAACAGGAGAAACTGTGATTTCTGACATCTACAACCCAATACAAACGCAACACCAATGTCTCTAGTGGCTAAATAACATGTTTACCTTGTGTTTGGACTTGTCCTTGTCTTTGCAGTTGTCCTTGTCTTTGTCTTTGCACTTGTCCTTGTCTTTATCCTTCTTTCCAAATCCAAAGATTCCCTCCACTTGTTTGCCCTCAGACTTCTTCACCTGATCATCTCCAACAGCTGGAAAAAGAAAAAGCATTCGTTTATATGCAACAAGTGTTTCTTGATTATAAAAGTAGAAAAATAAAGTGTTGCAATCGTTTACCTGCGCCAAGATCGAAGCTCATGATGAAGCAGTTTAGTTGTCGAACTCTCTGATCGACGTTTGTGCAAATATCTGCGCTCAGCTGAGAGCTACACCTGTTTGTCTCATGAATATTAATTACGTAACCTGGCGTTCGCACAGTCCGACTATCTGATTCGTTGAAAGGCAGACGCTAGTGCGGTTAGTTAGCGAATAAGCGCATGGCTTGGCTTATGAATATTAATTAGGTGATATAATTTCGCGTTCAGGTGTTAGTCAGATATGCGTTTACGGAAGTATCTGTTTCCTACTTCAACAACAACAAGTCTACGCTGCGTTCTATCTGAATATATTTTAAAATGTAATTTATTGCTGTCATCAAAGCTTAATTTTCAGCATCATTACTCCAGTCTTCAGTGTCACATGATCCTTCAGAAATCATTCTAATATGCTGATTTGCTGTTCTATAAACATTTATGATTATTAATATTATTATTATCAAAATTTAAAACAGTTGAGGAAGTTTTTTCAGGATTCTTTGATAAATATAAAGATCCAAAGATCAGGATTTATCTGAAATAAAAAGCTATTTTGACACTATGCTATTGTGCTTTTTGTACTACTGTTGTTTTTTTGTTTTTGTTTTTTTGTTACAAAAGGTTTCAGTTTCATATAAATGCTGTTCTTCTGGACTTTCTATTCATCAAGGAAACCTTAAAAAATTCTAATCAGCTGTTTTTAACAACAACAATAATAATAACAATAATAATAATAAATGATTTTTGAGCAGCAAATCAGAATATTAGAATGATTTCTGAATTATCACGTGACTGGGGTAATGATGCCAAAATTTCAGCTTTGAAATCACAGGAATAAATTACATTTTAAAATATATTCAAATAGAAAACAGTTATTTTAAACAGTAAAAATTTTCCAAATTTGTACTGTTTTTGCTGTAGTTTGAATCAAATAAATGCAGGCTTGGTGAGCAGAAGAGACTTCCTGTTCAAAAAAACTTTTTACTGGTTTATATATATACACTACCGTTCAAAAGTTTGGGGTCAGTAAGACTTGTAATAGTCTTTAAAGAAGTCTCTTATGCTCATCAAGGCTGCATTTATTTGATTAAAAATATAGAAGAAAAAAAAAACAGTAATATTGCAAAATGTTTTTACAATATAAAATAATGTTTTTTATTTTAACATACTTTAAAATAGAATTTATTCCTGTGATGAAAAGCTGAATTTTTATCAGCTGTTACTCCAGTCTTAAGTGTCACATGATCCTTCAGAAATCTTTCTAATATGCGGATTTATTATTAGAATGATCAATGTTGGATAATATCAACAGTTGTGCTGCCAAATATTTTTTGGAACCTGTGATTTTTTTTTTTCAGGATTCTTTCATGAATAACAAGTTTAAAAAGTACAGTGTTTATTCAAAATATAAATATTTTATAACAATGTAAATTATTTATTATTAACTTTTAATAACTTTTATTATTAACTTAATACATCCTTGGTGAATAAAAGTATTAATTTCTTAAAAAAAAAAAAAAAAAAAAAAAACAATAAAAATGTACTGACCCCAAACTTTTGAACGGTAGTGTATATATATATATATATATACACACATGTACTGTATTGTAAATAAAGAGTCCTGGGCGAGTTTTTACATCAGTAAATTTCTCATGGTGAGTTTATTTTGAAAAGTCAAGTTTTCAATAGTCACAAACCTGAAGATAAAAACTACAACTACTATTGGACATGTCTATCATTATAATCCAGTATAAAATTACAGCTTATTAAACAACTGTTCAGCTGACTTGCTGACCTTTAATGGGGCATGTTGTTACAATATGTGGGATAAATCACAATGGGAACTGTTTTGAGAAAACAAACAATATTTGTAATATGACATACATATAATCGATTCATTTTCACAATATATATTCATATATAAATGTATTATAGGCTATATAATGTCTTTGAAAATGTAAAAAAATAACAGGATACTGTACATACAGTACATCACAGAAAACATGTAACAGCTTGCACCAATTTATAAAAATATAAAGTACAGAATTTATAAAATATATTTTTCTAATTTAGGTGCAACTAGATGTTTTTTAAACAACATATAAACCACTGCTAAAGAAAACAAGCATTTGTGCAAATGGATTTTTGACTATAAACATAAATCCCTTAGGACATTTTCCCCATGTGACAACTTGCCCCGGTCACCAAAATGTCTTCAGTCTTCAGCTTTAGTCCTACAAACAAAGAGAGAATAATGTTAACTTTCAGTTTTCCGTGAAAAAACATCAACAGTTCTGGCACTGAAGAACAAATGTAAACAATAATAATAGTAATAATAATATCTCTCTCGAATCTCATGCATTTGGTTTCTAGAAAATCCTTTGAGCATATTTTTGTCCTCTCTTCAACAAGTAAACCGGTTTGTCTGCATTACAGGGGCGGATCACAGCCAGTCAGTCTATGGACGCACGCAACTTTAACCAGGTGTTTTTTGACACATGTAAACTGGCCAGGTTTGTTTTACATTACATACATGTGAGATTGAAGAACGTGATGAAAGTGAAAAGATTACAGTCAACAAGGTAGAAACTTTATGTTTATGTTACTCAGCTGGATCAGATCATCAAAATGATTCAACTTAGTATTTAGTTTTGAACTGTAGTGAAGCAAAACTGAAGAATGAAGCATGTGCCCTAGTGCATCTTTACGACTGCAAGTGTGCACCACACCTCAAGATCAGCTGGTTTTTATGAGATGCCATTATCATGCATTTATCCATCCTGCTCTTAATTCAAACTTTGACTGCTCATAGATGAACTGATGACTTCAGACTTCACCATAAAAAAGTCAATACGCCTAAGATCTCCTTCTGTGTCCCACAAAACCAAATTAAATTGACTTTAGAATGAGTAAACTATGTATAATATCAGGCTTTTTGGTTAAGTGTTTATAAAATCATAGTAAAAGCACAAAGTTACCTCATCACTGGATGAAGAGGACGACCCGTGTCCATGTCTGTGGCCGTGGCCGTGACCGTGTCCATGTCCATGACCGTGTCCATGACCGTGTCCGTGGCCCTTTTTGTGCTCTTTATCCTTCTTCTTTTCCTTGTCTTTGCATTTGTCCTTATCTTTGTCTTTGCACTTGTCCTTCTCTTTGTCTTTGCACTTGTCTTTATCTTCTTTGCAATCACTCTGAAAAAGCATGTATAAAACAGTGTAATGCATCACTTTCTATACAACAGCATGTAGTAACATCTCTTACTTTACGTCATTATTAACCCTCGAGGGCTGAACAACATTTTAAAGCTCTCGAAAGGAGTCTTCCGTGTTTGACTCAACAAGAAACACCATCGCAACACATTTTACTTCTGTAATCTAATTATATACATATAAGGAAACTGAAAAGTCGCTTTAAGTGAAAAGTGTTTGACGTAGAAGGGGTTAAAAAGTAAAAAACATTTTGGTTTTGTTGTTTTAGTGTCACTGAAATACTATCACGTTTGTATTAATATATTTTATTTATTTATTCATATAGTTGCTTTTTATTTTATGTTTACATTGTATTTATTTTTGTCATTTTTAGCTAAATAAAAATTAAATTAAACTAAATAAATATGAAAAAACTCTTAATATTATATTTCAGTTTATTTTATTTCAACTAACAACATTTTTTATGATCTTAGTTATTAATAATAAACATATATAATATATGCAAAATCAAATTTGTCCAATACTTTTAATCTGTATATAAGCGACAAATTGTTAGTATAAAATCAATGTAACATAGAACTAACAATAACATTATAATAAGTACGTCATGCATCTTTTTTATTGTATCAGAACGCTTTAATTGACTAAATATTCTTACCTTTGGCTTGTCACTATCTTTATGTTTGTCCTTGCACCCTTTATCTTCGTCTTTTTCCTTTTCCTTATCTTTATCCTTTTTTCCAAACCCAAAGATGCCCTCCACCTCGTTGCCTTTCTGCTTCTTCAACTCATCATCACCACAAGCTGCAGAAAAACAGGAATAAAATTGTTAGTTTCTCTTAGAAATCAACCAGTGTGTGTTTACTGGTTTATAAGGTTTGCATCTGTTTACCTGAGCCCAGATCGAAGTCCATGATGAAGCAGTGAATGTGATCTGATGGAGATGACAGCACTATTCATCCTCAACATCAGCGTTTTATACCGGGATCCACCCAGATCGTCAAAACAGTTGTTTGTTAGCTCATTAATATTCATTAGCCTGCCGTGACGTTCGCACTAGCTGATTGGCTGAAAGACAGCCAGCGCTAGGTATGCATTACAATTAGCGTCACTCTTTAATGTACACAGCGAAGGCTTGCCTCATGAATATTAATTAAACAACCAGTAGTCTCAGCTGATTGGCTATCGTCGATAAGTAGGTGAGTGAGCTGACTAAATGTCATAAGGGTCATTTTTTTTAACTGAAATGTATACATCATCTGAAAGCTGAATAAATAAGCTTTGTTTGTTAAGATAGGACAATATTTGGCCAAGATACAACTATTTAAAAATTTGGAATCTGAGGTTGCAAAAAGAAAAAAAATCACTTTTAAAGTTCTTAGCAATGCATATTACTAATCAAAAATTAAGTTTTGATATATGTACGGTAGGAAATGTATAAAATATCTTAATGGAACATGATCTTTATTTAATAACCTAATGATTTTTGGCATAAAAGAAAAATCAACAATTTTGACCCATATTATGTATTTTTGGCTATTTCTACGAATACACCTGTGCTGCTGGTTTTGTGGTTCAGAGTCACAAATAAAGAAAACTTAGCTTATGTTTATTAATAACGTAGTGTGCTGGGATTTAATTTTGTATTTTAATTTTAAGCGTAAACAAATTTAACAATGTTTTTTTAAAACAACTTATCTTTCTAAAAATAGCACACCATCTCACTAGGTCCCTACCTTTTGGATAAAATAAAATAAAATAATTCATAAGGTTTACAGGGTTGAATTAATATGCAATCAACCTTATAAACATGCACATTTAGGAGGAGATATTTTGATATCATTTTTGTTTATTCATCATAACACGTATTTTTGCATTTTTTTTAAAAATAAAAACACCAAAAGAAACGGATATTTTGGTGGGTATTCATCACTTCTGGCTTTTCTTTTATTCTGACTTTTTTCTCGAAATTCTGACTATTTCTCAAAATTAGTAGACTTCTCTCAATTTAGACTTTTTCTCGCAATTTCAAGTTTTTAATCTCACAATTCTGACAATGTTCTCACAATTCAAAAGTTTAATTAACAAAAACTAAAACAAAAAAAAAAAAAAAAAATATATTTAATTATTTATTTATTGAATATTTATTACTTGAAATACAATGAATGCTAAATAAGATAAAATAAAATATAAAAAATATATATTTTTAATAAAATTATTTTATTTCAGCTGGTTGCTAAAGAAACATTTCTCATTTTCTGAAAAAAAAAAAAAAAATTAAAATACAAAAAAACTTATTTCTCAAAATTTGTAATTATCTCTCAATTCAGATTTTTTTCTGACAATTCTGAACTTTTTCTCGCAATTTTGAGTTTTTATCTCACAATTTTTCTTACAATTCAAATGTTTTTTTATTTGCAAGTTTAATTAACAAAAACTAAAACCAAAAAAATATATTTATTTCATTATTTATTTATTTAATATTTATTACTTGAAATACAATGAATGCTAAATCAGATAAAATTAAATATAAAAAAAATGTACTAGCATTAATGTTATTGAGAACAATGACCTAAAATTTCAGGGGAAAACTTGTTTTTAGAATTAAAATAGGCTTTTGCAGAAACAGGATTATCCAACAAAACCAGTTTGTGAACCACTTTCCTCGCTTCAGTTCGGTTTTGGTATCCAGACGTCAGTTTGCAGGAGTGTCGGGTGTGTCTCATATGGGTGGTCCCGCTTTAGTACAACGCTTTTGTTGAAGCGCTCAAAATGATGAGCTGTTTTTGCCCAAAAGCAGGTGTCGAGGTGTATTTCGGATCATTCTTGATCTCTGAAAAATGGTTTGCTTCTCCATCAGATTTGGAGAAATGTAGCATTCAATCACTTGCTCACCAACGGATCCACTGGAGTGAATGGGTGCCGTCAGAACGAGAGTCCAAACAGCTGATAAAAACATCTCAGTAATCCACACCACTCCAGTCCATTAACATCATGATGTTTTTATCAGCTGTTTGGACTCTCATTCTGACGGCACCCATTCACTGCAGTGGATCCATTGGTGAGAATTTTTCACTTCTGCCTAAATACAAGTTTTCAATCCATAATTGTGCTTTCTCCAGATGAAAAGTTGCACTATTCCTTTAAGACTATAAATAATCTTAAACTGTTTCACTGTCATGCACTGATGTGTTCTTCTCAGTGTTTATCAGGTGTATAAAATAAATGCACAGTAAATCTTTGGATAAAAGTGTCTGCCAAAAGCTTAAATGTTAAATAAGCCAACTAGAACCTGCTTAATTTTTTTCAGTGTCATCTTGTTTTTTTCCACCCTGTGTAAAATCCTTTAAAAACACCTCCCTGACAGGAAGTAAATGAAGTTCTTTAAAAACAGTCCCCGCCTGAGGCGCTTCAGGAAAGTATCTAGGTGTGGTTATCATTCATATCTTTAACTCCACAAACGCTCTCGGGTTTTCAGACACCAAACACTCCCGTGAATCATTTTCACATGAACTGCATGTGGTTTGTTTACAAGCTGATTTTAATAGTGTCATTCACAATCAAAAAATTCTCAGAATTAATGTTTGAATGTTTTAAATCACATTTTCAGCTGAGCTGTTGGCTTGAAATTTCATGTGCTGCATCTAGAAATCTCATAAAAACAGAAATGACTGATAATTGCAGTGATTATTCTGTAAAAAACAAAACAAGACAATGAAAACTAATGCAGGTTAAATGCTTTTCTAGTCTCTCTATCACACACAGACACACACATTGATCATAAGCATTAATGTCTTCAAACTTATATTTGTAACACCATGACAAAAAAATAGTACTGAGGCAGTACCATGGTACAGCGATGGTAACAGATGGTAAAAACCACTACATTTTGATACTTTCCAGTGTTTTCCAAATGATTAATAATATTTATAATAAAAAATTGCAAGAAATTGCAAGAAAAAGTAAAATGATTGCAGAAAAAAAATAACCCTATAAAGCCTGATATTTTTATATATTAGTTCCATTATTTGAAATGAAACATTTTATTGACCTTTACATAAAAAGTACAAATAAACATTTTATAGGGTTAGATTAAATATATCTTTTTTTTAAATGATTTTTAAATGCATATTTTTGCATTTATTTTTAAAGCGGAGGAGAAAACACCAATGAAATCATTATTTTAGAGGGTATTCATCACTTTTGACTTTTTTTTCTGGAAATTCTGACTTTTCTCACATTTTTTTGTCTTGATTATTTCTTAAAATTCTTAGTTAATTCATGTTTTTTCTCACAATTTTATAGGGTTAAATTAATATGCAACCAACTTTATACATATTTAACGGGAGATACTTTTGTATCATTTTTAAAACTATTTTTAAATGCATATTTCTGGATATTTTTAAAACAGAAAAGAAAACACCAACATTAAATGAATATGCAACCGACCTTATAAGCATGGATTTTTTTTAAAAATTATTTTTAAATGCATATTTTTGCATATTTTTAAAACGGCAGAGAAAACACCCATGAAACCATTATTCTGAGTATTCATCACTTCTGACTTTTTTCTTGTAATTCTGACTTTTCTCATATTTTTTTTTCTTGATTATTTCTTAAAATTCTTTTTTAATTCAGATTTTATTTTTAAATGCATACTTTTGCATCATTTTGAAAACGGAAAAGAAAACGCCAATGAAAACGTTACTTGGAGTAATGTTACTTTTAAAATTCTTAGTTTTTTTCTCACAATTTTTAGATTTATCTCGCAATTCTGACAATTTTCTCACAATTCTTACTTTTTGACTGCAATTCTGAGTTTACATCTCACAATTCTGACCTCTTAGTACTGCAAAAAAAAGTTGCAATTACATTTTTCTTTTTTACAAGCTTCCATACTTTTACAGTTTATAATCTTGCTCTTGGAAACTATTCTAACTCAAACCTTCAGGTGAAGGTGGTCAAAAAGCTTCTTTTCTGCAATTATTCAAAAGCCAATGAAAAAATCTAATTGGGTTTTTGTCTAGGGAAGTCGGGTGTTGCAAACGTATGTGTCAGCCTTCAAAAATGCATCATCCCTGCAGCTTCAAACCCATGGTGCTTTTGCGTAAGTGTTTCTCATGATGTGAAGTGTGAGGTGTATCTGCTGATGGTGACTCTGTTCGTCTCCGTTGTGTTTCTCTGAGGATGTCCCATCAGGCTCTCTATGGGAGTGAGAGGCCTGCGGGTGGCGCTGCTGCTCTCCACTCGGCTCAGGGTGTCAGATGGCAGGCCGGAGGAATGTAGAGATGAAGAAATATAAGAGCCGCGACCGTCATCCGTCGTGCCGAAGCCCCCTGACTCTCCTTCAGTCTTCAGAGAGGAGTTTTCTCCGTCCTTGTCTTCTGTTTTTGCTTTCTTCTGTAGAGGAATAATAAGAGAGGTTCAGTTTAACATCTCATGTTAATGAACAACAGCAGAGGTCAGTCAGGATAATTGAATTTCCACAATGTTTTAGGGAAAATAAGCTGTCATAATGTTTGAGAAATAACGCTGATTATAATAAGCAAGCTTGACATGGTTCATACATGCTTGTTGTCATCGTTTTCTGATCCTGAAGACTTTCCAGAGTCCTGGAATTAAAACAAAAGCAATATACATTGTTTGGTCTAAATATGCAGTGAGTATATATATATATAATATACATATACATATATATATATATATATATATATATAGTATATTATTAATATATATTATTTATTACTTGAAATAAAATGAATGCTAAATCAGATCAAATAAAATATATAAAAAAACTTTTTATTAACATTTTATTTACAATTTTTTTTTACTATGAATTAAAATGGAAAATCTAAAAATAGAAACTAATTTAAAAGAAGATGAGAAACGTTTCAAATTATATATATATATATATATATATATATATAATTATACAATAAAAGTATAGTATATATATATATATAATGAGTAATTGGTTTGGTATTTAACAATAAAATATATAAAAATAAAAATAAGACAGGGCTGAAATAAAATCAGAGACAAACTAAAACCATAAATGCATTTTCATTACTGAATTAAATATTAAACTAAAATGTCTTTTTAAAAAAAGTAAAAAAATATTATTATTAAATATTATTAAACATTAAGTAATAAAATATTATTACAATTATTATTAAAAATATTTAAAAATATAAAAAAACTATTTTATTTCAGCTACATTTCACATTTTCATTTGGTTTACCTTGATGTACTAAAAATTAATAAATCAATAAAAATGACAAAAACACAAAACAAAATAACAAAAACTTACACTAAAATGAACATGGAAATGGAAAATATAAAGATAAATAAAAATATGTAAGTTAATCTAGTGCATCAAGTCAAACAATACAAAAATAATACGCAGCTGAAATAAAATAAGTTCAACTTTCTATATTTGTTTTTTATTTTATTTTATTTATTTTATTTTTTTCAATTAACATTTTTTGTGTGTCATTTAACTATAAAATATATTTATATATATTATTTCAGCTTTAGCTAATGTAGTGTATTAAGTTAAACTATAGAAAAATTATACAGGTCTGAAATAAAATAAGAAACAAAAACTAAAACCATAAAAGCAGTTTCATTACTTTAAAATGAACTGAATTAAAATATTAAACAAAAATACATATATATATTTAATATATTAAAATATTACATATCTATTAACATATTAATATTTTAAAATATCAAACTAAAATATATATATTATTTCAGCTTTAGTTAATGTAGTGTATTAAGTTTAACTATATAAAAATAAAATAAAATAAAATAAGAAGCAAAAACTAAAACCATAAAAGCAGTTTCATTACTTAAAAATAAAATAAAATAAAAATATTAAACAAATATATATAAATTTTTATTTATATTTATAAAAATAAATATAAATAATATCTAAAAATATATAAAAAATAATATTTTGTTTCAGCTATATTTCATATACTTTTTTTTTTTAGTTGAACTTGATGTACAAAAAATTAATAAACCAATAAAAATGACAAAACAAAACAAAACAAAACAAAATGACTAAAACTTAAAATAAAATTAACACAAAAATTGAAAACATAAAGATAAAAACTAATATACATTATATATATATATATATATATATATATATATATATATATATATATATATATATAAATGTGACCAGCAGGTTAAGCAGGTGTTAAACCAGTACTGCATTTATAAATGAGTCTTAAATGGAAGAAACTCAGAGTCTGACACTGAACATCACCTTTTTACTCTTCTTGTCCTTCTTCTTCTTTTTCTTCTTGTCTTTCTTCTTTTTCTTGTCCTTGTCTTTTTCACATTTCTTCTTTTTTTTCTTCTTCTTCTCGTCACTGTCTGAGGAGGAGGATGAGGAGCTGCTGTCAGATGATGAAGATGAGCTGGACTCCTGAGGATGGAGGTCAAGAGGTCAGATACGGATTCATGTATTTCTCATGTACTTGGTGTAAATATTTAATAAAGTGAGACATTTTACTTTTAGATTTTACCTTTTTCTTATGCTTTTTCTTCTTCTTCTTCTTCTTCTTATCATCACTGTCAGAAGAAGATGAAGAGCTGCTTGATGATGATGAAGAAGAATCCTTTAAGAAACGAGAGAAGAGCACAGATTCTACATAATCTACATAAACCCATATGGAAATATAATATATGACATCTGATAAGATATACGTTTAGAAGATTTATAAAAAATTTATTAGAAGATTTATTTATAGTTCTACACAAATTTGGTTTTGGAAATTCTTTCATAAACTGGTTAAAAATATTATATAACTCTCCAACAGCATGTGTTTTATTGAACCACTAGCAGCAGCAATTAGACAGGCTACAGTGATTAAAGGCATTAAATGCAAGAATGTAGAACATAAAGTCAGTCTTTACGCAGATGATGTGTTACTTTTTCTTCAGCATTCACAAACCATTCTCTCTGAGGTAATTACATTAATAAACTCTTTCTCAAGAGTCTCAGATTATTCAATAAACTGGTTAAAATCTACAGTTCTTCCAATTAATTGCTCCTTCCAGAACTCTTCCACTCCACTGCAATCCGGAAATATTAAATATTTAGGTATTAATGTTTCACCTAGGTTGGGAGATTTAATTAAATTAAACCACATCCCACTTTTAAAGATGGTAGAAGATGATCTAGCCAGATGGAAGTCTCTACCCATATCACTCATGGGAAGAGTCGCCTCAATTAAAATGATGGTTTTGCCAAGAATTAATTATTTATTTGCAATGATCCCGAGCAAACCATCACCTGACTGGTTTAGATCTCTGGACTCCTCCATCTCTAAATTCCTTTGGAAAGGTAAACCCCCGCGTATTAGCTTAAAAACGCTGCAAAAGACCAAGGATAAAGGAGGACTAGATCTGCCTAACTTTCACCACTACTTCTTAGCTAACAGGCTTCAACACATTTCAGGGTGGTTAAAACACACGCTCTTAGACGAGCCTTGGCTAGATGTAGAACAGGCATTATGCAATAATATAGAGATTTCGGATCTGCCATTCATTAGCTTGATCATCAAACGACACGTATGCTTCAAAAGCATCAGTATCAGCTCTTCTCTGACAGCATGGTGGGAGTTTCTAAAAATGACTGAGTCTTCACTAATCCCATGCAAACGTACTCCCATCTGGAATAACCCTGACCTATTAATAAACAATAATATGATAAACTTCACAGATTGGAGTTGTAAAGGTATTAAATACCTGGAACATATATTCGAAGGGACGGACTTTATTCCCTTTGACATATTAGTTAAACAATATGGGATTAACAAGAACAGATTTTTAGAATATCAACAAGTTAAATCTATAGTAAAAAGAAAATTTAAGTCTAATCATATCAAATTACAAATACCACCAAGTGTGGCAGAATTTCTTAATCTCAAAACCCCTAAATTACTGTCTAAAATATACAGGACACTTTCCAAAATAGATGAATCAGTATCGCTTCCTATTACAAAATGGGAGGCAGATCTATCAGTCAGCTGGGACCATAATTTTTGGTCTCAGATATGTTTAAAAACCTTTGAACTGATTAGAAATCCCAGTTTACAATTAATACAATACAAAATCCTGCATAGAGTGCACTACACAGGTCATCGGATGTTCAGGATGGGTTTTACAGCTTCTAACAACTGCTCACACTGTCAAGGCAATACACCTGACAATTATATCCACGCTCTATGGTTCTGTCCACCTGTTCAGAGGTTCTGGTACAGGATTTGTGAAGACT